>NC_053035.3:264769181-264881681 GCF_002575655.3 Aegilops tauschii subsp. strangulata
GATTGCCTCTTTATCTTTATATAGATAGATTCTATGGGGTTATTACTTAGTAAGTCTATTTTGTACAAGAGCCCCTCCTATCTGATAGAAAAGGGTCCCATGATCCCGAGCCGATCTTACCTTGGCTCGCAAACCCCAAGTTTGTCTATGAAGAGCTAATCTAATTGTATTTTTTTCTAGAATGGATTTCTTATGTGGAATACTAATGGATAGGGCTTGTTGCTAAGTGCTACAAGATCTAGTGCACTGGAACTCGTGGTTATGGACCCGAATCCTTTAGTATGGAACATTGTCTTTTCCAAGTAAAAACCCCTAGTATATGAAAGAATGAAAAGGTGCTTTCGTTCTTGTGGAATAAGAAGCCCTCGTACCTTAATGAAAGGAAAATCATAATTTTTTGTTAGGTATTTGACCAAATAGGATCATCCAGTTCCTACAGAACCTATCACTAAAATACCCGATAGGGCTAAGCGGAACGAAAAGGGTTTTCCATGAGATGGTAAATGAAAACGATTAGTCCCACACGAGTTTTGGGAATAAGTGATTGTCTGATAATGAGCAAGGAATATACGTCTTTCTGCTAAAGAGGATCTATTAAACTCATAATTCATTATATCCTTGTTATCAATGCCAACTAGGTATCATAAGTAAATGGATCCCGGTTGTTCAATCCTTTGATAACCAAGGTAATTCTTTGCTAAAGAGAAATGATCACTATGAGTCAGACTCAATAGAATTGGATCCATTCCAAATAGCGAGAATTAGGATTCTTGATCCCTCTCGATCTCTCTTTCAATTCGAGGATCCAGAGAGGTGTTTTCATAGTCATCTCCGAATATTTGCCATCTTGGAATATTTTTGATTTCATTTTTCTATGATATGTCTTTCTATATGAAAATTGGTTATTTACGATGTACGATGATCCCTATTAAGCATCCATGGCTGAATGGTTAAAGCGCCCAACTCATAATTGGTAAATTTGCGGGTTCAATTCCTGCTGGATGCACACGAACGGGAACATTCCATAAGTCTATTGGAACTGGCTCTCTATCCATGGAATCTCATCCATCATCCATACATAACGAATTGGTATGGTATATTCATACCATAACATAAGAACAATAAGAACTCGAATTCTTATCGATACTGGAACTCAGAGCATAGGAGGGAAAGTCGATTTATGGATGGAATCAAATACGCAGTATTTACAGAAAAAAGTCTTCGTTTATTGGGAAAGAATCAATATACTTTTAATGTCGAATCGGATTCACTAAGACAGAAATAAAGCATTGGGTCGAACTCTTCTTTGGTGTTAAGGTGGTAGCTGTGAATAGCCATCGACTACCTAGAAAAGGTAGAAGAATAGGACCTATTCTGGGCCATACAATGCATTACAGACGTATGATCATTACCCTTCAACCGGGTTATTCTATTCCACTTCTAGATAGAGAAAAAACTAAAGGAGAATACTTAATAATACGGCGAAACATTTATACAAAACACCTATCCCGAGCACACGCAAGGGAACCGTAGACAGGCAAGTGAAATACAATCCACGAAATAATTTGATCCATGGACGGCACCGTTGTGGTAAAGGTCGTAATTCCAGAGGAATCATTACTGCAAGGCATAGAGGGGGAGGTCATAAGCGCCTATACCGTAAAATAGATTTTCGACGGAATCAAGAAGACATATCTGGTAGAATCGTAACCATAGAATACGACCCTAATCGAAATGCATACATTTGACTCATACATTATGGGGATGGTGAGAAGAGATATATTTTACATCCCAGAGGGGCTATAATTGGAGATACTATTGTTTCTGGTACAAAAGTTCCTATATCAATGGGAAATACCCTACCTTTGAGTGCGGTTTCAACTATTGATTTATGTAATTGGAAGTAACCAATTAGGTTTACGACAAAACCTAGAAATCAATCACTGATCCAATTTGACTACCTCTACGGGATAAACCTCAATAGAAAACTGTTGAGTAACGGCAGCAAGTGATTGAGTTCAGTAGTTCCTCATAGAAAATTATTGGCTCTAGAGATATGGTAATATGGAGAAGACAAAATTGTTTGAAGCACGCACAGAACCGGAAGCGCCCCTTGTTTCAAAGAGAGGAGGACGGGTTATTCACATTTAATTTGATGGTCAGAGGCAAATTGAAATCTAAGCAGTGGTAATTAAGACCCCCGGGGCAAAATAGGGATGTCTCCTACGTTACCCATAATATGTGGAAGTATCGACGTAATTTAATAGAGTCATTCGATCTGAATGCTACATGAAGAACATAAGCCAGATGACGGAACGCAGAGACCTAGGATGTAGAAGATCATAACATGAGCGATTCGGCAGATTTGGATTCCTTTCCTATATATCCACTCATGTGGTACTTCATCATATGATTCATATAAGATCCATCTGTCTAGAGATCGTCATATACATCTAGAAAGCCGTATGCTTTGGAAGAAGCTTGTACAGTTTGGGAAGGGGTTTTTTGAGAGAAAAAGAAGAATCTACTTCAACCGATATGCCCTTAGGCACGGCCATGCATAACATAGAAATCACACATGG
This sequence comes from Aegilops tauschii subsp. strangulata, assembly GCF_002575655.3. Classification (NCBI taxonomy): domain Eukaryota; kingdom Viridiplantae; phylum Streptophyta; class Magnoliopsida; order Poales; family Poaceae; genus Aegilops; species Aegilops tauschii. Next base: position 264,771,764 of record NC_053035.3, read on the forward strand.
AAGGGGTGGGCAATTAGCTAGAGCAGCAGGTGCTGTAGCGAAACTCATTGCAAAAGAGGGTAAATCGGCCACTTTAAGATTACCATCTGGGGAGGTCCGTTTAGTATCCCAAAACTGCTTAGCAACAGTCGGACAAGTGGGTAATGTTGGGGTGAACCAAAAAAGTTTGGGTAGAGCCGGATCTAAGTGTTGGCTAGGTAAACGCCCCGTAGTAAGAGGGGTAGTTATGAACCCTGTGGACCACCCCCATGGGGGCGGTGAAGGGAAAGCTCCCATTGGTAGAAAAAAACCCACAACCCCTTGGGGTTATCCTGCGCTTGGAAGAAGAACTAGGAAAAGGAAAAAATATAGCGATAGTTTTATTCTTCGTCGCCGTAAGTAAATACGTAACTAGGAATATGGAAAATTGCATTTTTGGAATTTGCAATAATGCGATGGGCGAACGACGGGAATTGAACCCGCGCATGGTGGATTCACAATCCACTGCCTTGATCCACTTGGCTACATCCGCCCCTTATCCAGCTAAAGGATTTTTTGCTTTTTTCCATTGATCATTATTCTATTTATTCTGACCTCCGTACTTTGATCGAGATATTGGACATAGAATGCCACTCTTTAAAAAGGAAAAAAGGAGTAATCAGCTGTGACACGAAAAAAAACGAATCCTTTTGTAGCTCATTATTTATTGGCAAAGATAGAAAAGGTCAATATGAAGGAGGAGAAAGAAACAATAGTAACGTGGTCCCGGGCATCTAGCATTCTACCCACAATGGTTGGCCATACAATCGCGATTCATAATGGAAAGGAACATATACCTATTTACATAACAAATCCTATGGTAGGTCGCAAATTGGGGGAATTCGTGCCTACTCGGCATTTCACGAGTTATGAAAATGCAAGAAAGGATACTAAATCTCGTTGTTAACTGAATTCTGAATAGAAAGATTAAGAAGAAAAAAAGATTCAAAATAAAGACAGAAATACCCAATATCTTGCTAGAACAAGATATTGGGTATTTCTGTCTTTTCTTTCTTCAAAAATTCTTATATGTTAGCAGAAAAACCTTATCCATTAATAGATGGAACTTCAACAGCAGCTAAGTCTAGAGGGAAGTTGTGAGCATTACGTTCGTGCATTACTTCCATACCAAGGTTAGCACGGTTGATGATATCAGCCCAAGTATTAATAACGCGACCTTGACTATCAACTACAGATTGGTTGAAATTGAAACCATTTAGGTTGAAAGCCATAGTACTAATACCTAAAGCAGTGAACCAGATTCCTACTACAGGCCAAGCAGCCAAGAAGAAGTGTAAAGAACGAGAGTTGTTGAAACTAGCATATTGGAAGATTAATTGGCCAAAATAACCATGAGCAGCCACAATATTATAAGTTTCTTCCTCTTGACCAAATTTGTAACCCTCATTAGCAGATTCATTTTCAGTAGTTTCCCTGATCAAACTAGAGGTTACCAAGGAACCATGCATAGCACTGAATAGGGAACCGCCGAATACACCAGCTACACCTAACATGTGGAATGGATGCATAAGGATGTTGTGCTCTGCCTGGAATACAATCATAAAGTTGAAAGTACCAGAGATTCCTAAAGGCATACCATCAGAAAAGCTTCCTTGACCAATAGGGTAAATCAAGAAAACAGCAGTAGCAGCTGCAACAGGAGCTGAATATGCAACAGCAATCCAAGGACGCGTACCCAGACGGAAACTAAGTTCCCACTCACGACCCATATAACAAGCTACACCAAGTAAGAAGTGTAGAACAATTAGCTCATAAGGACCACCATTGTATAACCACTCATCAACAGATGCAGCTTCCCAAATTGGGTAAAAGTGCAATCCGATCGCCGCAGAAGTAGGGATAATAGCACCAGAGATAATATTGTTTCCATAAAGTAAAGAACCAGAAATAGGCTCACGAATACCATCAATATCTACTGGAGGGGCAGCGATGAAGGCGATAATAAATACAGAAGTTGCGATCAATAAGGTAGGGATCATCAAAACACCGAACCATCCGAAGTAAAGACGATTTTCAGTGCTAGTTATCCAGTTGCAGAAGCGACCCCACAGGCTTGTACTTTCGCGTCTCTCTAAAATTGCAGTCATGGTAAGATCTTGGTTTATTCAAATTGCAAGGACTCCCAAGCACACATATTAACTAGAATATAGATAATAGAAGGCTTGTTATTTAACAGTATAACATAGACTATATACCAATGTCAACCAAGTCAGCCCAAAGATTAGCTATCCATATAACTAAATTAACCAAACCAATAATTTTGTATTTGTAAATGAAGTGAGTCAAAGTTAAAAACTTTGATGAGTCTTTTCTATATGGGTTGCCCGGGACTCGAACCCGGAACTAGTCGGATGGAGTAGATAATTCTTCCTTGTTACAATAGAGAAAAATCCCTCCCCAAATCGTGCTTGCATTTTTCATTGCACACGACTTTCCCTATGTAGAAATAGCCAATTTCTATTCCAAAGAGGAAGTTCTACTAATTTTTTTAATTAGTAAGTTGATTCACCTACTCTTTATTATAATAAAAAGAACATTTCAGAATGAAAAATAGAAAAGTTTTTTCTTGATCATTTATCAACCCTTTCCTGTTTCTTAATTTCGTCTAATGATTAATTAAGAGGGTTGACCAGGTCATTGATACGTATAATATCCAAATACCAAATACGCTCAGTGTGTGATCCACAGAAAGAAAAAAGAGTTGTTTTGGTGAACATCAAATAAAAAACTTGCTCTTCTTCCATAAAAAATTCTTCTAAAAATGCTGAACCCAATCGTTGCATAAAAGTTCGTACCGTGCTTTTATGTTTCCGAGCTAAAGTTCTAGCGCATGAAAGTCGAAGTATATACTTTAGTCGATACAAAGTCCGTTTTTTCGAAGATCCACTATGATAATGAAAAAGATTTCTACATATCCGACCAAATCGATCAAGAATATTGATAAATCTGTCCAAATGGGTTTTCTAATAGGATGCCCTGATCCAGTACAAAATTGAGCTTTTGATAAGTATCCTATGAGGAGAGTAGCGGGGACTATGGTATCAAATTTTTTCATTCGAGTATCTATTAGAAATGAATTCTCCAACATTTGATTCCTTACTAACAAAGAACTTTTTGGTACACTTGAAAGGTACCCCATCAAATCGAAGCAAGAGTTTGCTAATTGGTTTATATGGATTCTTCGCGGCTGAGTCCAAAAATAGAAATAATATTGCCAGAAATTGATAAGGTAGCATTTCCATTTCTTCTTCAAAAAAAAGTGCCTTTTGATGCAAGAATTGCCTTTCCTTGATATCGAACATAATGCATAAGAGGATCCATAAAGAACCATAGGGTTTTCCGAGAAAAACCAGGGTACATTATCCCAAAATGTTCCATCTTCCTAGAAAAGTGGATTCGTTCCAGAAAAGTTCCAGAAGATGCTAATGGTAAGCAAGAAGATTGTTTACGAAGAAACAACAAAAAAATTCATATTCTGATACATAAGAGTTATATAGGAATCGAAATAGTCTTTTATTTTCTTTTTTGAAAATAAAAAATGGATTTCATTGAAGTAATAAAACTATTCCAATTCGAATAATAGTTGAGAAAGAATCGCAATAAATGCAAAGATGGAACATCTTGGATACGGTATTGAAGGAGTTGAACCAGGATTTCCAAATGGATAGGATAGGGTATTTCTATATGTGATAGATAATCCAAATGCAAAAATTTGTCTTCTAAAAAGGGAAATATTGAATGAATAGAGCGTAAATTCTGAAACTTTGGTATTTCTTTTTCTTTCGGACAAAATAATTCCCGTAGCGAGAATGGGATTTCCACAACGATCGCAAACCCTTCAGATAGAATCTGAGAATAAAACTCAGAATAAAAATAATTTTTGTTATCCAATAATCGATCTTGGTTAGGATGATTAACCGAGTTATCCAAAAAAATTTGCTGATACATTCGAATAATTAAACGTTTCACAAGTAGTGAACTAAATTTCTTGTTATTACAACTAACAACTATTTCCACAGGTTCAGAACCATTTAATCCATAATGGTGGGCAAATGCATAAATATATTCCTGAAAGAGAAGTGGGTAGACAAAGTATTGTTGACGAGATTTATGTTTTTCTGAATACCTTTTGAATTTTCCATTTGTATTTCTACTTGAATCAGAGAGAAGAAGCATTTCTCGGTTTATCGAATGATGATACATAGTGCAATATGGTCAGAACAGGGTGTTGCATTTTTAATACAAACCCTGGAAAGAAAGGGAGTCTAATCCACAGATCTTTTTCTGCTCCTTTTCTACCCAATTAGTTTATGTTTGTTCTAATTAAAAAAAGAACAGAACAAGTTTTTTATTTTTGCAGGCCAATCGCTCTTTTGACTTTGGAATACAGCCTCTTTATCAATATACTGCTTCTTTTACACATTCAATCCATAACATCCCTTATTCAATCCATAATCAAGAATAATTAGGATTTATAAAAAAAGAAAAAATAAAGGGTCCACTCATAGGAAAACCCAACCTTTCCCCGCATCCGGCACTAATCTATTTTTAACGTCTAATTAGAGCGGGGAATCATTCTAATTAGGAAGTTCAGCTCGTTGCTTTTTATTTTACCAAAATTGGAGCCAGGCTCTATCCATTTATTCATTAGACCCAGAAAATCATAATTTTGGATTCCATTCAAAAAAGATTTATTTTATTACGACATGCTATTTTTTCCATTCATTACCTTTGAGGATCAGACGTGGTCTTCTAGACTCTACCAAGAGTCTGGACGAATTTGTTGTTTCATCCAAATGTGTAAAAGATCATAGTCGCACTTAAAAGCCGAGTACTTTACCATTGAGTTAGCAACCCAGATAAAAAAAGGATCTTAGATACGATCGAAATCCAAAAATCAATGGAATTACACCACGCGCTTCTGTCAAAACATTGAAGTAGCAAGACATCAAAAGATTTTTTTTATCGACCATGAAAAACACTCAAATGCCAAAACGAACAGGTCCGGTTAAATTCCACTAAAGTAAAGTTAAAAAAAGAGCGACCCTAATCACGATGGCCAAATTCTCCTTATTTTTCGCGATTTTTATTAAAAATATATATATATATTATATTGTATGAGAATACATGCAAGAGGAACACCCTTTTCATTTGAGCGAAGTGTAGGCGGAAAAATTGAATATGGAGTGAGGATAAAGAGACCCATCTATCTACAAATTCTATTTGTTCAATAGACCTTTGTCAATGGAAATACAATGGTAAGAAAACAAATTAGATAGAAAAAGTAAATAAAATAGGGGCTTATGTTGAATTGGCACGATATAATATAAATCCAAATAGGATTAAAAAAGAGGTAAATTGTGTCTAAATAATTAGACAACTAGGAATACTAATAATCTTCTCCTATCCTACTTTTTGATTCATTTAGTTCTTCAATTAACTCAAAGTTCTTTCTTTTTCTTTAAAGAATTCCGCCTTCCTTAAAATATCATAAACAGTTCTTGTTGGTTGAGCACCCTTTTCAAGGAAATAGAGAATAGCTGGAACATTTAAACAAGTTTGATTCTTTATCGGATCATAAAAACCTACTTTTTGAAGATCTCTTCCTTCTCTTCGAGATCGAACATCAATTGCAACGATTCGATAGACAGCTTATTGGGATAGATGTAGATAAACAACGCCCCCCCTAGAAACGCATAGGAGGTTTTCTCCTCATACGGCTCGAGAAAATTATTCGAATTTCTGTCGATAATAATAGAAATTAGACTATGACTGTAACACCCCAAAATTTTAACCTTGTTTTATTAATTAAAATTTTGCCAAAAAATTAAATTTTTGTTTTCTGGGTTTATCTTTTGATTTCAGAACCCCTCTTCTCTTTGATATTGTGGGTTTTTACCTCAAGTGGAAACTTTCCAAAATTATTATTGGACTTGTATACTCTCCCAATAAAACAATTCTTTATCAGTGGATTTATTTGCATAATTGTTTTTCCTGAGCTCTATTCTTTTAAAATGTTTTTTTTATAAATTTGGAGCCTCTTTTGCACTGCAACCATTTGATTAATGCATTTAAAAATTTTCACCAAAATTTGGGGATGTCATGTGATGTTTCCACATCACTTTTATGCAAAAATATCTTTTGGTTATTGGAGATTTTGAGCTCTACATCAACTTTTCAAATCTGGTCCAGTAGGTATTTTTGCACCACAACCTATTTAAATATTCCTTTAAAAATTCTTCCAACTGTTTGGAGATGTCAGTAGATGCCTATAATTCAACTTTATGCAAAAACCCATTGGTGCTCTTTGAAAAAGTTAAGAGAATCATCCTCATCTTCATTCTGCTCCAGTTTGGTGATTTGTACTGCAACCCTAATTTATTTTGCTCTAGTACCCATGAGCTTTTTCCTGCTTGTAGTCCACCCTGCAAAACCCTTAAGTCCAGGAGAGTGGACCCATTGGAGGGTTTTAAGTGCATGCCATAAGGCCTTTTTCTTTCTGTCCAAAACTGAAAGTTTGCAAAACTTGCACTAGCAAGTTTCTGGTTTTGCCCAAATGATCTTGCCATCATCCCCTACATCTAGGGAGACCCTGATCTGGAGTTTTTGGCCACTCCAAGAGTTGCCTAGATGCACTTAGCTTTCTGTCGAACACCTTGTGTGCAGGAACAGTTTTGGCATGTTTTCTAGTCTGCATTATGAACTTGAGCCCCTGACCCATCCAGCATGTCCACTAAGCTCCTAGCTATCCCTAACCCTGGCCTGTTAACTACCAGCATCATCCGAGCTCTCTAGCACGCGTTGGCATTTCGTCGAGCACCTCGCGTGCGTGCTCTGGGCACGGCCAGAGCGCGCGTTTTACACGTGCGTGCGCACGGGTCGCCGCGTCGCGCCCCTGGCCGTTGCTCGCCCGCAGAGCCACACCCCGTCCTCATCCGCTCGCCAGAACGCTCCAAGCTTTTCCCCTGGCGCCCTACAGCGCCGCCGTCAGAGGCCTTGGCGGCACGCCGGCGTCGGCAGTAGGCTCCTGCCATGGACGGCGGCCGCCCGAGCCACTCCAGCGCGCCAGCTGCCCCTGGAACAGCTCAAGCTTATCCCCTCTCTCTGCCAGACCCCGCCAGCCAACACCACGCGCCCCCTGGCTACAGAACGGCGGTCGTCGGCGTTCTTATCCACGGCCACCGCGGGAACCAGCCTCGACCACTATAAATAAGGACCCCCCCCCGAGCTCCCCCAAACCCCTAGGCAACCTCAAGCCATCCACATAACTCTCCCGCAGCCAGCAATCGACGGGGAAGGGCCTTCTTCCTCGTCTCCGGCCGGTTCGGCCGCCGCCGCGCTCCGGTGCCTTGTGTCGCAGTCATAGCCTTCCCCGGCCATCTAGTGCCACCATCTCACTCCCCTCGACCTCACGGAGCCGCCCAGCCTCTCAAACGCGACCAAGAACCACCGCAGCCCAGAACCCCAAAACCACCCGAAACCTCCTCCGCCGCGGAGCTCGCCGCCGGCGACTCCTTCCACCCCCGACGACCCAACGACCACCGGGAGGACCGCCCCGGTCTGGCAGGTCCATCCCTACCCTCGAATACCCGCGGGGAGGCGCCGTTCGTCGACGGCGATCGCCGTAGTCCCGCCTCCGTTCGGGCAGGGGAAGAGGAGGGAGGAGAGACTAGTCAAACCTGACCAGTGGGCCCCCTGGACCCACTGTCAGTGACCCACGCGCTCGTCCACACTAGTTAAGTGAAAGCGTATAGTCTCGAGTACATATCCCCTACCCCGAAAGCGTATTCTGTACCGAAAGCGTATTCTGTATCGAAACAATTTCTTTTTCTGTTTTATTTTAAAATAGAACTTTGACTAAACTTTGACTGGCTATATCTTTTAAAATAAAACTCCAAATGAGTTGATTCTTTTTCCTACCTCTCTCAAATTTCATCTAGTTTATTTTAAGATTTATTTCAAAAATATTTGGGACAACTTTTTGTACTGTTTTCGAGATATATGTTATTTGAATATTTTTCAAAATAGGAAATGGAGAGAGAAGAAAACTTTCAAAAAAGTTTTGGAATGCACACTTCCTCTCCACAACCTGAAGGCAAGCATTCTGAACTCTGGCATAATATTTTGTGTGTTGTTGATACGGTTACAACACCACCTTGACTTGGAGCATACGTTATTTTATGTGACGATAGAATCATACGCGTGAGTGCATAATGAGACTCTTTGCTGTTAGAAATGGATATGCTGGTGATAGTGATCATCCTCGTGAGCTTTTCATGCATACCGGCAGGAAGCCGGGAAAGTCGTGGTCTTGGGTAGACACGAGCTTGTCCCTAGTTCCTCGTCGAGACGAGTGTGTCCGGTATGGCATGATGAGGTATGATGAGCGGTGATTCTGTCTGTTAGTTGGAATATATTTGTTATGCTAATCATGCAGGGAATACTTGAACCTCCTGAGTCGGCCATAGATCGAGTCTTGTTCCAGTAAACCCCCATACTTGTGTCGTACTACCACTTGTCCCTGCCGCAGGTAGGGTACGGTCAGTAAGTTGTCAACCCCGTCCTAGCACACACCGTACAGAGAGGCCATGGTGGAAGATACCGGAGGCATCCGGTAGGCATTCCACCTGGTCCGGGGGCATGGGTGTTTCGGTTGTAGCCGAAGGGGTAGCTCCCCTAGTTTGCGCGCGGTATAAATTTTGTGATCCCATGCTACGTCGAGGTTGTAGCCTCCCCACTTAGAGTTTTGCTTGACAGGTGTCGTGGGTGATTCCAGACACCGGTAAGTTAAGCTGGTGTGTGCAGGACAGGTGTGTTTTCGATTAAAAGACCGCAGGCGGAATTAGTCCCGATGGACTAAATAAATCCGTTACTCGTGGGTATAGAGTACACCCTCTGCAGAGGTTAAATCTATTCGGATAGCCATGTCCATGGGTAAGGACTACAGTCTGAGATGGGTCTAGTGACGGTTTTCGGATGGAGAAACGGCTAAACTAGAACATGGGTCTAGTGACGGTTTTCGGATGGAGAAACGGCTAAACTAGAACATGGGTCTAGTGATGGTTTTCAGATGGAGAAACGGCTAAACTAGAACATGGGTCTAGTGACGGTCTTCGGATGGAGAAACGGCTAAACTAGAACATTGATTATGACCTATGACATGTGAGGATTTTGATTATTATTATTGTGGACTAACCATTTACATTGTTTGAATTATTGAGTATCCCTGGGACGGTGCTACCTCCTGGATACTCACTGTGACTATTCTCTTATAAGCCCTTTATGTGGTGTCGCTCAGACGCCCGACTGCGGCATGTTTGTCATTTATTTATTCTTTATAAGCCCTTTATGTGGTGTCGCTCAGACACCCGACTGCGGCATGTTTGTCATTTATTTATTCTTTATAAGCCCTTTATGTGGCGTCACTCAGACGCCCGACTGCGGCATGTTTGTCATTTATTTATTCTTTATAAGCCCATTATGTGGTGTCGCTCAGACGCCCGACTGCGGCATGTTTGTCATTTATTTATTCTTTATAAGCCCTTTATGTGGTGTCGCTCAGACGCCCGACTGAGGCATACTCTATCTTATTATCCTTTCAAGGCGTCGCTTCAGACACTCGATCGGTGCATTCTATTCCTACTCCCGCATTGCATATTCATATTTTACCTACATGCGTGCATCATGGATTTTGTTTATTTCGTGACTGACGATATGATCATAGAATATTTCGGAGCATGATTATCCACTATTATATTATACCCGTGTTCATAATGTTTGCAAGTACATTCAAAGTACTCACTGGCTTGTCCCTGGCTATTTTCTTGGCCAGATTTCTTGCTCGGAGAGGAGCATTGCGATGACAGCCCCGGAACCTACGCAGTGAAGATAGCAGCCTCGCGAAGATAGGAGTTATCCTGGTCAGCTGTTCTTGTGGGAAATGGAGTCCCATAGACGCAGATGAACCACAAACCGCTTCTGCCATCAACCACTAGAAACCTTTTGTTGTACTCATAGGCCACAATGGTCTTGTACTACATATTTTGTGCTTGCTTGGAATTTCTGTAACAAGTTGGTGCCTCATCAGCTAACAGTAATCCTTTGGCTGGTGAGCACCAGGGCCATTTGTTTTGGGAAATTAATATCCCGAAAATCCGGTCCTGACAAACTTGGTATCAAAGCCAGGCTGACCATTGGCTAATCCTATCTTAGCCAGATCAATAAACCTAGGTTAACCAACCCACCAGACCTTAACCTAACCCCGGCCAAGCTTCTCGCGTAAGATAGCCACACAGTGACCCCGACGCTTTTGGCAGTCGGTGCCCAACCTATCAGCCTAGCCTGTCGATCACGCGCCAGTGACCGACACCTATCATGTCTCATTCGCAAGCGTGCGAAGGAAGACTCCGTCCCCTTTTTCTATAAAAAGGGCACGCTAGCCATAGCACAGCACAACCTCTTTCCCAAACCAAGCCACGATGCCTGGCCCCATTGTTCACAATGAGACCACAGCCACCAACCTTGGAGGTTTTGTGACCGTGCTCGCAAACCTCACCCGCCGTGCATATGCATTAGAAGAGCCCTCAGAATATGTTGTGTACCAAGGACCCATGAGCGATGAGAGCCGTCAATTCTGGGCCACTGTACACATCTATGGTAGGGGTCTATCACCAGAACGCCCCTACAGGTTCACTGGAAGGACAACTTCCTTTGAGCCACAAGCCATCCAACTGGCAGCTCGAGAGGCTATAGTTCAACTCCGGCACTTGTCGCCCAGAGTTAACTGTCGCTCGTTCTACTACTACCCCAACCGTGACGGGTATGGTAGGCCGCCCCAGGTTGCCAACGGAGATCACGAGACGGATCCTGCACTATTGCATCTGGTGCGCTATGTAAGTGCACTAGAGGAACTGTTCGATCAAATCACCCTTGATCTGATCGCAGCTCGTGGAGAGCTGATTCGCCGAGCCCCGGCAAGAGGAGGAGATGAGCCCGACGCCGACAACCCAGTGTGCTGTTCGGACAACCAATCGAGTCCTTGCGGTCTGCCCCAGCCATCGACCAAAATACTTTGATGTCCCCAGAAGTGCTTCGTCGCCTTTTGGGAACACACTCCAACGGGATCGTGGCCAACAACCCCCGCGATGGTCATCATCGCTACCCCGACCCTGCAGCCCCTCAAACTCATCCGGCTAATCCTGACGGTGAAACCCGTGGAGAAGCCTCGACGTCCGCAAGGCAAGCCCGCTTAGATATTAACGAAGTAGACTAAGTCGCTCGAGTAGTAACGAGCCTTAATATTTCTACGCCTTGTAATTGTGTGATCCTGTATCACCATTATTAAATGCTGTATGCTCGTGCGCCCTATTTTGGAATAGTAGCCATGCATAAGTACGTCAGTGTACGGTTACATTTTTTTTAAATTTCGGGCGCAGCTACCAAAACCAACCCTGACGACGCCCACATTATGCGTCACATTTATGAGATATGAGTATTTGTGGCATTGACCCCGACCCCTAGAACAGAACCAGTTACCCTTCACCACGGTAAATAACCCAGCCCCAATGCTATATAAAAAGGCCACCTCGTGACCTTGCCAAGTGCCCCTCACCTTGTGCGCAACACTCACAGCCATTTCTTTGCCATGCTGACCCCCAGTATTTACATGAGAACTCCAGACGCAACCCCAGGTAGTTTTGTCAAAATATTGTGGGACTTTACCGACAGTACCATGAGTGCTATCCATCCACCCCAGTACGAGTTGCTCAAATCGAGGATCACCCCATCCACCTCAAAATATTGGGCAGTGGTGCACATCCCTCCCGCAAACCCAAACCAAGACCCAACGGAAGTCTCCTTCGTGGGGAAATCCAGGCCGACTCCGCATATGGCCATAGAAGCTGCTGTGTACGAAGCGCTCGCTCGTCTTCGATTCGCGGTACCCTATGCCAATGAACGAGGATATTATTATTTTTTCAGTCGCGCAGCACCCGGAGAAGTAGCATCTTTTCCCGGTGGGCGAATTGAGAGAGATCCAGTACTGGCCAACCTTGTCCAGTATGTCATCGCTCAAGAACGTTTGACCCAGCGAGTTATAGGTTATCTCCAGAGCCTCGCTGATTTAAATCCTCAGATCGCCATCCGCAGACCACTGAGGCCCGACCAGGAGAGACGCATTCATCGGCTAGTGAATCCGCTTCCCCCGATAGAAGAAGAGTGCGCCCCAGTACCAGAGACGTTCTCTCGGGACCCTATCCATATGTCATTTTCATTGTAAACGTCATAGCTATGTTTATTTGTGTGTTGCAGCTTATGATTGTGCCCTAAGTTTGTGCTATGAGCAAACTCTTGGTTTCAACTAATGGGAGTATTATTTTTAAAACAACCCTTAGCAAATCTCGAGGACAAGATTTTTCTTAAGGGGGGTAGTGTTGTAACACCCCAAAATTTTGACCTTGTTTTATTAATTAAAATTTTGCCAAAAAATTAAATTTTTGTTTTCTGGGTTTATCTTTTGATTTTAGAACCCCTCTTCTCTTTGATATTGTGGGTTTTTACCTCAAGTGGAAACTTTCCAAAAATATTATTGGACTTGTATACTCTCCCAATAAAACAATTCTTTATCAGTGGATTTATTTGCATAATTGTTTTTCCTGAGCTCTATTCTTTTAAATGTTTTTTTAATAAATTTGGAGCCTCTTTTGCACTGCAACCATTTGATTAATGCATTTAAAAAATTTCACCAAAATTTGGGGATGTCATGTGATGTTTCCACATCACTTTTATGCAAAAATATCTTTTGGTTATTGGAGATTTTGAGCTCTACATCAACTTTTCAAATCTGGTCCAGTAGGTATTTTTGCACCACAACCTATTTAAATATTCCTTTAAAAATTCTTCCAAGTGTTTGGAGATGTCAGTAGATGCCTATAATTCAACTTTATGCAAAAACCCATTGGTGCTCTTTGAAAAAGTTAAGAGAATCATCCTCATCTTCATTCTGCTCCAGTTTGGTGATTTGTACTGCAACCCTAATTTATTTTGCTCTAGTACCCATGAGCTTTTTCCTGCTTGTAGTTCACCCTGCAAAACCCTTAGGTCCAGGAGAGTGGACCCATTGGAGGGTTTTAAGTGCATGCCATAAGGCCTTTTTCTTTCTGTCCAAAACTGAAAGTTTGCAAAACTTGCACTAGTAAGTTTCTGGTTTTGCCCAAATGATCTTGCCATCATTACCTACATCTAGGGAGACCCTGATCTTGAGTTTTTGGCCACTCCAAGAGTTGCCTAGATGCACTTAGCTTTCTGTCGAACACCTTGTCTGCAGGAACAGTTTTGACATGTTTTCTAGTCTGCATTATGAACTTGAGCCCCTAACCCATCCAGCATGTCCACTAAGCTCCTAGCTATCCCTAACCCTGGCCTGTTAACTACCAGCATCATCCGAGCTCTCTAGCACGCGCTGGCATTTCGTCGAGCACCTGGCGTGCGTGCTCTGGGCACGGCCAGAGCGCGCGTTTTACACGTGCGTGCGCACGGGTCGCCGCGTCGCGCCCCTGGCCGTTGCTCGCCCGCAGAGCCACACCCCGTCCTCATCCGCTCGCCAGAACGCTCCAAGCTTTTCCCCTGGCGCCCTACAGCGCCGCCGTCAGAGCCCTTGGCGGCACGCCGGCATCGGCAGTAGGCTCCTGCCATGGACGGCGCCGCCCGAGCCACTCCAGCGCGCCAGCTGCCCCTGGAACAGCTCAAGCTTATCCCCTCTCTTTGCCAGACCCCGCCAGCCAACGCCACGCGCCCCCTGGCTATAGAACGGCGGTCGCCGGCGTTCTTATCCACGGCCACCGCGGGAACCAGCCTCGACCACTATAAATAAGGACCCCCCGAGCTCCCCCAAACCCCTAGGCAACCTCAAGCCATCCACATAACTCTCCCGCAGCCAGCAATCGACGGGGAAGGGCCTTCTTCCTCGTCTCCGGCCGGTTCGGCCGCAGCCGCGCTCCGGTGCCTTGCGTCGCAGTCATAGCCTTCCCCGGCCATCTAGTGCCACCATCTCACTCCCCTCGACCTCACGGAGCCGCCCAGCCTCTCAAACGCGACCAAGAACCACCGCAGCCCAGAACCCCAAAACCACCCGAAACCTCCTCCGCCGCGGAGCTCGCCGCCGGCGACTCCTTCCACCCCCGATGACCCAACGACCACCGGGAGGACCGCCTCGATCTGGCAGGTCCATCCCTGCCCTCGGATACCCGCGGGGAGGCGCCGTTCATCGACGGCGATCGCCGGAGTCTCGCCTCCGTTCGGGCAGGGGAAGAGGAGGGAGGAGAGACTAGTCAAACCTGACCAGTGGGCCCCCTGGACCCACTGTCAGTGACCCACGCGCTCGTCCACACAGGTTAAGTGAAAGCGTATAGTCTTGAGTACGTATCCCCTACCCCGAAAGCGTATTCTGTACCGAAAGCGTATTCTGTATCGAAACAATTTCTTTTTCTGTTTTATTTTAAAATAGAACTTTGACTAAACTTTGACTGGCTATATCTTTTAAAATAAAACTCCAAATGAGTTGATTCTTTTTCCTACCTCTCTCAAATTTCAGCTAGTTTATTTTAAGATTTATTTCAAAAATATTTGGGACAACTTTTTGTACTGTTTTTTAGATATATGTTATTTGAATATTTTTCAAAATAGGAAATGGAGAGAGAAGAAAACTTTCAAAAAAGTTTTGGAATGCACACTTCCTCTCCACAACCTGAAGGCAAGCATTCTGAACTCTGGCATAATATTTTGTGTGTTGTTGATATGGTTACAACACCACCTTGACTTGGAGCATACGTTATTTTATGTGACGATAGAATCATACGTGTGAGTGCATAATGAGACTCTTTGCTGTTAGAAATGGATATGCTGGTGATAGTGATCATCCTCGTGAGCTTTTCATGCATACCGGCAGGAAGCCGGGAAAGTCGTGGTCTTGGGTAGACACGAGCTTGTCCCTAGTTCCTCGTCGAGACGAGTGTGTCCGGTATGGCATGATGAGGTATGTTGAGCGGTGATTCTGTCTGTTAGTTGGAATATATTTGTTATGCTAATCATGCAGGGAATACTTGAACCTCCTGAGTCAGCCATAGATCGAGTCTTGTTCCAGTAAACCCCCATACTTGTGTCATACTACCACTTGTCCCTGCCGCAGGTAGGGTACGGTCAGTAAGTTGTCAACCCCGTCCTAGCACACACCGTACAGAGAGGCTATGGTGGAAGATACCGGAGGCATCCGGTAGGCATGCCACCTGGTCCGGGGGCATGGGTGTTTCGGTTGTAGCCGAAGGGGTAGCTCCCCTAGTTTGCGCGCGGTATAAATTTTGTGATCCCATGCTACGTCGAGGTTGTAGCCTCCCCACTTAGAGTTTTGCTTCACATGTGTCGTGGGTGATTCCAGACTCCGGTAAGTTAAGCTGGTGTGTGCAGGACAGGTGTGTTTTCGATTAAAAGACCGCAGGCGGAATTAGTCCCGATGGACTAAATAAATCCGTTACTCGTGGGTATAGAGTACACCCTCTGCAGAGGTTAAATCTATTCGGATAGCCATGTCCATGGGTAAGGACTACAGTCTGAGATGGGTCTAGTGACGGTTTTCGGTTGGAGAAACGGCTAAACTAGAACATGGGTCTAGTGACGGTTTTCGGATGGAGAAACGGCTAAACTAGAACATGGGTCTAGTGACGGTTTTCGGATGGAGAAACGGCTAAACTAGAACATGGGTCTAGTGACGGTCTTCGGATGGAGAAACGGCTAAACTAGAACATTGATTATGACCTATGACATATGAGGATTTTGATTATTATTATTGTGGACTAACCATTTACATTGTTTGAATTATTGAGTATCCCTGGGACGGTGCTACCTCCTGGATACTCACTGTGACTATTCTCTTATAAGCCCTTTATGTGGTGTCGCTCAGACGCCCGACTGCGGCATGTTTGTCATTTATTTATTCTTTATTAGCCCTTTATGTGGTGTCGCTCAGACGCCCGACTGCGGCATGTTTGTCATTTATTTATTCTTTATAAGCCCTTTATGTGGTGTCGCTCAGACGCCTGACTGCGACATGTTTGTCATTTATTTATTCTTTATAAGCCCTTTATGTGGCGTCGCTCAGACGCCCGACTGCGGCATGTTTGTCATTTATTTATTCTTTATAAGCCCTTTATGTGGTGTCGCTCAGACGCCCGACTGCGGCATGTGTGTCATTTATTTATTCTTTATAAGCCCTTTATGTGGTGTCGCTCAGACGCCCGACTGAGGCATAATCTATCTTATTATCCTTTCAAGGCGTCGATTCATACACTCGATCGGTGCATTCTATTCCTACTCGCGCATTGCATATTCATATTTTACCTGCATGCGTGCATCATGGATTTTGTTTATTTTGTGACTGGCGATATGATCATAGAATATTTCGGAGCATGATTATCCACTATTATATTATACCCGTGTTCATAATGTTTGCGAGTACATTCAAAGTACTCACTGGCTTGTCCCTGGCTATTGTCTTGGCCGGATTTCTTGCTCGGAGAGGAGCATTGCGATGACAGCCCCGGAACCTACGCAGTGAAGATAGCAGCCTCGCGAAGATAGGAGTTATCCTGGTCAGCTATTCTTGTGGGAAATGGAGTCCCATAGACGCAGATGAACCACAAACAGCTTCCGCCATCAACCACTAGAAACCTTTTGTTGTACTCATAGGCCACAATGGTCTTGTACTACATATTTTGTGCTCTCTTGGAATTTGTGTAACAAGTTGGTGCCTGCTAACAGTAATCCTGGGGCTGGTGAGCACCAGGGCCATTTTTTTTGGGAAATTAATATCCCGAAAATCCGGTCCTGACAATGACGTGCATTAATTTCCTTACAGAAAAAACAAATTTCATTTATACTGATGACTCAAGTGGGCTAATTTTGCCTGACAAACTTCGAAGGCAAAATCCTTCCAAATTTTTTGTATCGTCTTTAAACTCTTTTCTTTGTCTCATTTCGAACGAATTGACTTTTATTCCTTATTCTGATCCAACTCGATTGTTGAGACAATTGAAAATTGTGTTTAATTGTTCTGGAATCCTTTATCTTTGATTTGTGAAATCCTTGGGTTTAGACATTACTTCGGGAATTCCTATTTTTTTCTTTCAAAAGAGTAGCAACATACCCTTTTTTCTTATTTCCTTCGATAAAGCATTTATCTCTTCTATAGAAATCTAATAAGAGGGATTGATTCTGATATACTTTTATTGGATTTATTCTTATTTTAACCTTTCGATTTATTTCTATATTAAGGATAGACTGACAAAGTTGGCCTAATTTATTAGTTTTCACTAACCCTAGATTCTTTCCCTTGATAAAAAAAATTATGTCCTCTCGAGCTCCATCGTGTACTATGTTACTTAAACCCAGTGCAAATTTGGTTCGGAACGAATAGAACAGGCTATGTAGAGCCAAGAGCATTTTCATTACTATGGAAAATGATGGATAGAAAAATCCACAATCGATCATGTCCTTCAAGTCGCACGTTGCTTTCTACCACATCGTTTTAAACAAAGTTTTACCATAACAAACATTCCTCTTTTCATTGCAAAGTGGTATAGAGAATTGATCCAATATGGATGGAATCATGAATAGTCATTGGTTTAGTTTTTTTATACTAATTAAAACTTGCTATCTATGGAGCAATATGGATAAAAGAAAGTAAGTATTTATCTGGGAAGCCTCCGCCAAGATCCAATTTATTTAAACCCATATTAAAATTCTATCATATGAATGAAACATAGTTTGAAAAAGACGACTAAACAAGTTTGCTTAAAACTTATTTATTCTTAAATTTCCACCCTCAACGGATGGCTCGAGATGATCAATCTTGAAGTGAGAAAAGAAGGATCGACTCTTCCTCAATAAATAAACTATCAACCTCCAAAAAAGTTTAATTAATTTAATTACTAGAATTAGAATTCTAGTAGTAATATATTTTTTCAGTACCAAAAACAATTAAATATAATAACTAAATAAACTATTCCAATGAAAAGATTGAAAGTTTTTGGTAGTTATAGAATTCTCGTACTTCTTCAACTCGAATACCAAAAGGAAGAAAAAATATGACTAAGTGATTTTATAGTAGAGGCATATCATGAATGTGCTTGATAGATCCCATTTTTTCATGAAAATAAAGATAGTCAATTTGACTGGACTTAAGACTTTATTATGTTTTCTGAGAAAGAATAAGATATCATTATTCTCTTTAATAAACTTTTGTCTCATATGGAATACTATATGATTTCACCGTTTGTTTCATCAGAAACAATCTGGGACGGAAGGATTCGAACCTCCGAGTAACGGGACCAAAACCCGCTGCCTTACCACTTGGCCACGCCCCATTTCGGGTTTTATGCGACACTAATAAACACTAGTATGTTTATTTGTTATTCGTCAATACCATTTCAATTACATAAAAAAGGAGGGATATTCTCTTGCTAGTATTCTACACATGCAGATAATATAGAATCAAAAAAATGCATTGATCATTACATGGAATTCTATTAAGATATTATATGAAAGTCGAATTTATTCCACTCTCATTTGAGAGTGCAAATACAAGGAGGTATTTTGTGTTTGGGAAAGTCCGAAGAAAAAAGATTTTGAATCTGCCTTTTCCTTCTTTCCCTTAAAAAAATAACTGAAGAAAAATCCAATTATTTACTCTACAAGAATGAAATGCTTGTTATGCCTAATATACTTAGTTTAACCTGTATCTATTTTAATTCTGTTCTTTATCCTACTAGTTTTTTCTTTGCCAAATTACCCGAAGCTTATGCTATTTTCAATCCAATCGTGGATATTATGCATGTTATACCTCTATTCTTTTTTCTATTAGCCTTTGTTTGGCAAGCTGCTGTAAGTTTTCGATGAAATCTTTAGTACTCTGTATGCCAAATTGAATGATGTGTTCATTCCAAAAAAATTAAAAATGGGTAAAAGCCGAGAAGTTTTATACTTTTATATTATGAACCTTCGATTCTAAAATTTAAATTCGTCTACATTGAATGGGTAGCTACAGCAATAAATTTGGATCAACCTTTCTACTCCCCTGCACCTAGGTTGAGCAGGTACCTACACAATACCTAACCACCTAACCCTATTTTTGCTATTGATAAGAGTGCTTATTATAAAAGAATTCTTGCAATTTTTTTCAAGAATTCTTTTTTGCATTTTTAGGTATAAAAAAACCATCCTAGTGGATCCGTGTGGTAAGGAAAAACTGGTAATCTATTCCTTAAAAAAAATCTTGGAGATTATGTAATGCTTACTCTCAAACTTTTTGTTTATACAGTAGTGATATTCTTTGTTTCACTCTTTATCTTTGGATTCTTATCTAATGACCCAGGACGGAATCCTGGACGCGAGGAGTAAAAATTTAGTTTTTTTTTCTTATTGGATTTGTTTCGTACATTTATCTATGAGAAAATCCGGGGGTCAGAATTCTTTCCAATTCGAAAGTCCCAAATGATCCAAGGGAGCGGAAAGAGAGGGATTCGAACCCTCGGTACAAAAAAATTGTACAACGGATTAGCAATCCGCCGCTTTAGTCCACTCAGCCATCTCTCCACGTTCCAAAGCGAAAGGTTTCCATGATATGATATAGGCAAGAAATAAGAAATAACGGTTGCAAAAAAACCCCTTTTTTCTTTCAAAAGTCTATAAAAATTATATTGCCAATTCCATTTTAATTATATTCTTTTTTCTTAATGTTAATAAAAAAGAAGAAAATTCTTGTTTTTTCTTTCTAAAAATCGATATTGGCCGACAGACAATCAAATAGATTTTCTCTTTAGCGGGCATTTCCATATAGGACTTGTTATAATTATAATAAAACAAGCAGGTTATATAAAAAACGCTTTTTTGTCGATTATTTATCAAGAAAGCAAAAAGGGTTCTTATCAAATCCACCATAAAATTGGAAAGAACCATAAAGTAAGTAGACCTGACTCCTTTAATGATGCCTCTATCCGCTATTCTGATATATAAATTCGATGTAGCTGAAATTGTATAAGCGAATTTTTTTTATTTCCTTAGACTTAGACCGCGCAAGACAAGAATTTTTCGCTATTTACGATTTCATATTCTTGTTACTAGATGTTCTATAGGAATAAGAAGAAATCGCAACTCCTTTGCGCTACACATAAAATTGGATTTCGAAGGTCCATTTTTTTCAGAATCCTCTATTTTAGTTCTTCCACCCATGCAATAGAGAGGGAGTGGGAAAAGAAGGGTTACTTTTATTTTCATTTTTCCCTTAAAAGATAGACTTTGAAATAGGAGTCTTGGAATAATGCTGAATTCAAAGGTTTATTTCTTTCTATAGTATAAGAAAAACAATTTATTTCTATTTCTATAGTATAAGAAAAACAAATATTATAAGAAAAACAAATCGAATCAAATTCATGGATTTACCACGACCTCGGTTGTGACTGTGACTCCATAGATAAAAATGGGAAATTTCTCTCTTCGAGACCATTGAAAAAGGGCATTGAACGACAAAGAAATCGTCCACAGATAATAAAACTATCATATGCCTTGGAAAGTGATATGAGGTGCTCGGAAATGGTTGAAGTAATTGAATAGGAGGATCACTATGACTATAGCCCTTGGTAGAATTCCTAAAGAAGAAAATGATCTATTTGATTGTCTACAATACATATGACTCATTATAGTACTAATTTCATTTTTACCAGATCGAAAAAATTTATGTTGAAAAGAAAAATTTATAGATCCCATGTCACATTCCATAAAAATTTACGATACATGTATAGGATGCACTCAATGTGTATGAGCTTGTCCAATAGATGTATTAGAAATGATACCCTGGGATGGATGTAAAGCCAAGAAAATTGCTTCCGCGCCGAGAACCGAAGATTGTGTGGGTTGTAAGAGATGTGAATCTGCCTGCCCGACAGATTTTTTAAGTGTCCGTGTTTATTTAGGGCCTGAAACAACACGTAGCATGGCTCTATCTTATTGATACGTTACAAAAAACTTCACTCGAATCGTCTGATTCCTCTTTACCGAAGAAGCCTGTGCTCGAAATAATCGAGCACGGGCTTTTCTGGTCAAAACGTATCTTGTCTTTATCACTTTATCATGAGTTATTTTCCTTGGTTAACAATACTTGTTGTTTTGCCGATATTTGCAGGTTCATTAATTTTCTTTTTACCTCATAAGGGAAACAAAGTCGTTAGGTGGTATACTATATCTATTTGTTTATTAGAATTCCTTCTAATGACTTATGCGTTCTGTTATCATTTCCAACTAGAGGATCCCTTAATCCAATTAAAGGAGGATTATAAATGGATAGATGTCTTCGATTTCCACTGGAGATTGGGAATCGATGGACTTTCATTAGGATCTATTTTATTGACAGGATTTATCACTACTTTAGCTACTTTAGCAGCTTGGCCAATTACACGGAATTCACGATTATTCTATTTCCTGATGCTCGCAATGTATACTGGTCAAATAGGATTATTTTCTTCGCGAGACCTTTTACTTTTTTTATCATGTGGGAGTTAGAATTAATTCCTGTTTACTTACTTTTATCCATGTGGGGGGGGAAGAGGCGTCTATATTCAGCTACAAAGTTTATTTTGTATACTGCAGGCGGTTCCATTTTTTTCTTAATCGGAGTTCTGGGTATGGGCTTATATGGTTCCAATGAACCAGGATTAGATTTGGAATATTAATTAATCAATCATACCCTGCAACCTTGGAAATACTTTTATATTTTGGCTTCCTTATTGCTTATGCTGTCAAATTGCCGATTATACCCCTACATACGTGGTTACCAGATACCCATGGGGAAGCACATTATAGTACATGTATGCTTTTAGCAGGAATATTATTAAAGATGGGAGCATATGGATTGATTCGGATCAACATGGAATTGTTACCTCATGCTCATTATCTATTTTCGCCCTGGTTAGTAATAATAGGAGCGATCCAAATAATCTATGCAGCTTCAACTTCTCTTGGTCAACGAAATTTCAAAAAAAGAATAGCTTATTCCTCTGTATCTCACATGGGTTTCATAATTATAGGAATTGGTTCCATAACCAACATTGGACTCAATGGAGCTATTTTACAAATATTATCCCATGGATTTATTGGTGCTACACTTTTTTTCTTGGCAGGAACCGCTTCTGATAGAATGCGTCTTGTTTATCTCGAAGAACTGGGGGGAATATCTATCCCAATGCCTAAATTTTTTACCATGTTTAGTAGCTTTTCAATGGCTTCTCTTGCCTTACCAGGAATGAGTGGTTTTGTCGCAGAATTAGTAGTATTTTTTGGACTAATTACTAGTCCAAAATTTCTGTTAATGCCAAAAACACTAATTACTTTTGTAATGGCAATTGGAATGATATTAACTCCTATTTATTTATTATCTATGTTACGCCAGATGTTCAATGGATACAAGCTATTTAATGTTCCAAACGCAAATTTTGTGGATTCTGGACCACGAGAACTCTTTATTTTAATCTGTATCTTTTTACCAGTAATAGGAATTGGTATTTATCCAGATTTTGTTCTCTCCCTATCCATTGACAGGGTAGAGGCTCTCTTATCCAATTATTATCCTAAATAGGTTTGCTTTTTTTTACTCGTCTGCTCTATTAATGCAGAAATAAGTAAAAAAGTATAATTAGATCTATCTCGAATTTTTGAGAACCCTTTGAGAACGCGTTCAAGGGGTTCTCAAATAAAACATAAAAGTAAAAACCTTCAATTCAAGAAGGTTTTATTTTATGTAATCATTTAGGTGTTAATGTAAACGAACCATAACTATGTAAGCCTATTCCTAATAGATTTATACCAAAATAACAAATCCAAATTATAAGAAATCCTATCGAAGCTATAAGTGCAGAATTCGTACCCTTCCAATTGAAACTTTTAGGATCTTCTTTACATCAAGTATAGCTCCTATTGGTCTTCTTATGACTGGTTACAAAGGGACCGTTTCGTTTTTGTAGGATGGTGTGACGCCCCAAAATTTTGACCTTGTTTTATAATAAAAATTTTGCTAGGAGATTAAAGTTTTCCATTTGTCTGGATTTATCTCTTGATTTCAGAACCTCCCTTTTCTTTAGTATTGTGGAGATTTACCTCAAGTGGAAACCTTCCAAAAGAATTATTGGACTTGTGTACTCTCTCTATAAAACAATTCTTTATCAGTGGATTTATTTGCATAATTGTTTTTCATGAGCTTTATTCTTTTAAAATGATTTTTCATAGATTTGGGGCCTCTGCTGCACAGCAACCATTTGATTAATGCATTTAAAATTTTCACCAAAATTTGGGGATGTCATGTGATGTTTCCACATCACTTTTATGCAAAGATATCTTTTGGTTATTGGAGATTTTGAGCTCTACATCAACTTTTCAAATCTGGTCCAGTAGGTATTTTTGCACTAAAACCTATTTAAATATTCTTTTAAAAATTCTTCCAAGTGTTTGGAGATGTCAGTGGATGCACATGATTCAACTTTATGCAAAAACCCATTGGTGTTCTTTGAAATATTTGAGTGAATCAACCTCATCTTCATTCTGCTCCAGTTTGGTGATTTGTACTGCAACCCAAATTTATTTTGCTCTAGTGCCCATGAGCTTTTTCATGCATGTAGTCCTCCCTACAAAACCCTTAAGTCCAAGAGAGTGGACCCATTGGAGTATTTTTGGTTCATGAGTTAATAGCCTTTAGTTTCTGCCCAAAATTGGTTTTCTCAAATTTTTGCACTAGCAAGTTTCTGGTTTTGTCCAAATGATCTTGCCATCATCACCTATACCTAGAGAGACCCTGATCTGGAGTTTTTGGCAACTCCAAGAGTTGCCTAGATGCACTTAGCATTCTGACGAACACCTGGAGTGCATGGGCAGATTTGGCATGATTATTAGTTTGCTTTGTGAACTTGATCCCCTGACCTAACCACCATGTCCATTAAACCCCTTGCTAGCCCTAAACTAGTCATGTTAATTGCCAGCCTCGCTCTGGCACTCTAGGCTGCCCTGGCATTACGTCGAGCACGTCCCGTGCATGCTCTGGGCGCGCCCAGAGCGCACGTTTTGCACGCGCGTGCACCGAGCCGCCGCGTCTCGCTGCCACCAACCCCGCGCTCGTGCTGACCCTTCCCGCTCGCAGCCGCCATGCCCCAACCCCTCCCTCGCCGTAGAGCCGCCCTGGCCCCCTCCTGGCGCTCTACAGCGCCGCCACCGCAAGCCGCCACCGCCACCCCGACAACCTCTGCCCTGGACGGCGCCGCCCGAACCACACCAGCGTGCCAGCTGCCCCCGGGAGCAGCTCGAGCTTATCCTGGAGCCCGTCGGCACGCGCTCGTCGCCGCCACGTCGCCCTGCAGCTACAGAACGGCGGTCGCCGGCGTTCTTATCCACGGCCGCCGCGGAACCAACCTCGAACGCCTATATAAGGAGGCCCCGAGCTCCTCCGAGCACTCATGCGACCCCAGGCCACCCCCATAGCACCCCCTCAGCAAGCAATCGGCGGTTGGTACCCGTCTTCCCCGACTCCGGCCGGTTCGGCCGCCGCCGCCTTCCGGTGCCGTTTGTCGCAACCAGACCTTCCCCCGCCCATCCAACACCACCACCCGTTTCCCCTTGATCTTGCGGAGCTGCCCAGCGCCTTAGCCTCGATCGGAAACCACCATAGCCCGAAACCCCCAAACCACCCGAAGCCTCCTCCATCGCGAAGCTCACCGCCGGCGACTCCCTCCGTCCCCACCTGCCTAGCGCCCACCGGGAGGACCGCCCTGGGCTGGCGGATCCATCCCTGCCCTCGGGGCCCCGTGGGGAGCTGCCGTTCGTCGACGGCGATCGCCGGAGTCCCGCCTCCGCTCGGGCAGAGGAAGGGGAGGGAGATGGGACTAGTCAAACTTGACCAGTGGGCCCGCTGGACCCACTGTCAGTGACCCACGCGCCCGTCCACTTTGGATAAGTGAAAGCATAAAAAGCCTCGAGTACGTCTCCTCTGCTTCGAAAGCGTATTTTCCCCCGAAACGTTTCCTTTTTCTGATTTTATTAAAAACAGAACTTTGACTGGCTATATCTTTTAAAATAAAACTCCAAATGAGTTGATTCTTTTTCCTACCTCTCTCAAATTTCATCTAGTTTAGTTTAAGATTTATTTCAAAAATAATTAGGACAACTTTTTGTACTGTTTTTGAAATATATGTTATTTGAATATTTTTCAAAATAGGAAATGGAGAGAGAGGAAAACTTTCAAAAAGTTTTGGAATTCACACTTCCTCTACACAACCTGAAGGCAATCATTCTGACCCCTGGCATAATATTTTTGGGTGTTGTTGATACGGTTACAACACCACCTTGACTTGGAGCATAAGTTATTTTATGTGACGATAGAATCATACGCGTGAGTGCATAATGAGGTTCTTTGCTGTTAGAAATGGATATGCTGGTGATAGTGATCATCCTCGTGAGCTTTTCATGCATACCGGCAGGAAGCCGGGAAAGTCGTGGTCTTGGGTAGACACGAGCTTGTCCCTAGTTCCTCGTCGAGACGAGTGTGTCCGGTATGGCATGATGAGGTATGATGAGCGGTGATTCTGTCTGTTAGTGGAGATATATTTGTTATGCTAATCATACAGGGAATACTTGAACCTCTTGAATCGGCCGTAGATCGAGTCTTGTTCCAGTAACCCCATACTTGTTTCGTACTACCACTTGTCCCTGCCGCAGGTAGGGTACGGTTCAGTAGGTTGTCAACCCATTCCTAGCACACACCGTACAGAGAGGCCATGGTGGAAGATACCGGATGCATCCGGTAGGCATGCCACCTGGTCCGGGGGCATGGGTGTTTCCGGTTGGGACCGAGAGGGGGGCACCCCTTGGAGCGCGCGATATAAATTTGATCCCATGCTACGTCGAGGTTGTAGCCTCCCCACTTAGAGTTTTGCTTGACAGGTGTCGTGGGTGATTCCAGACACCGGTAAGTTAAGCTGGTGTGTGCAGGTCAGGCGTGTTTTCAATTAAAAGGCCGTAGGCGGAATTAGTCTCGATGGACTAAATAAATCCGTTACTCGTGGGTAAAGAGTACACCCACTGCAGAGGTTAAATTTATTCGGATAGCCATGTCCATGGGAAAGGACTACAGTCTGAGATGGGTTTTAGTGATGGTCTTCGGATGGAGAAACGGCTAAACTAGATCATTGGTTATGACCTGTGACATATGAGGATTATGATTATTATTATTGTGGACTAACCATTTACATTATTTGAATTATTGAGTATCCCTGGGACGGTTCTACCTCCTGGATACTCACTGCGATTATTATTTTAAGCCCTTTATGTGGTGTCGCTCAGACGCCCGACTGCGGCATGCTTGTTATTTATTTATTCTTTATAAGCCCTTTATGTGGTGTCGCTCAGACGCCCGACTGCGGCATGCTTGTTATCTATTTATTCTTTATAAGCCCTTTATGTGGTGTCGCTCAGACGCCCGACTGCGGCATGCTTGTCATTTGTTTATTCTTTATAAGCCCTTTATGTGGTGTCGCTCAGACGCCCGACTGAGGCATGATTTATCTTATTATCCTTTCGAGGCGTCGCTTCAGACACTCGATTCGGTGCATTCTATTCCTACTCCCGTATTGCATACTCATATTTTACCTGCATGCGTGCACCTTGGACTTCGTATATTTCGTGACAGACGTATGATCATAGAATATGTCGGAGCATGATTATCCCTTGTTATATTATACCCGTGTTCATAATGTTTGCGAGTACATTCAAAAGTACTCACTGGCTTGTCCCTGGCTATTGTCTTGGCCAGATTTCTCGCATGGAGATAAGCATTGCGATGACAGCCCCGGAACCTACGCAATGATGATAGCAGCCTCGCGAAGATAGGAGTTATCCTGGTCAGCTGTTCTTGTGGGAAATGGAGTCCCATAGACGCAGATGAACCACAAACCGCTTCCGCCATCAACCACTAGAAACCAAGTGTTGTACTCATAGGCCACGATGGTCTTGTACTACATATTTTGTACTTTGCTTGGAATTTCTGTATCAAGTTGGTGCCTCATCAGCTAACAGTAATCCTGGGGCTGGTGAGCACAAGGGCCATTTTCTGGAAAAATTATATCCCAAAAAACCGGCCCTGACAAACTTGGTATCAGAGCCAGGCTGACCATTGACTAATCCTATCTTAGCCAGGTCAAAAAACCTAGGTTAACCAACCCACCAGACCTTAACCCAACCCCGACCAAGCTTCTCGTGTAAGATAGCCACATAGTGACCCCGACGCTTTTGGCAGTCGGTGCCCAACCTATCAGCCTAGCCTGTCGATCACGCGCCAGTGACCGACACCTAACATGTCTCATTCGCAAGCGTGCGAAGGAAGACTCTGTCCCCTTTTTCTATAAAAAGGGCACGCTAGCCTCAACACAGCATAGCATAGCCTCTTTCCCAAACCAAGCCACGATGTCTGGCCCCATTGTTCACAATGAGACGACAACAACCAACCTTGGACGTTTTGTGACCGTGCTCGCAAACCTCACCCGCCGTGCCTATGCATTAGAAGAGCCCCCAGAATATGTTGTGTACCAAGGACCCATGAGCGGTGAGAGCCGTCAATTTTGGGCAACTATACACATCTATGGTAGGGGTCTATCACCAGAACGCCCCTACAGGTTCACTGGAAGGACAACCTCCTTTGAGCCACAAGCCATCCAACGGCAGCTCGAGAGGCTATAGTTCAACTCCGGCACTTGTCGCCCAGAGTTAACTGTCGCTCGTTCTAATACTACCCCAGCCGTGACGGGTATGGTAGGCTGCCCCAGGTTGCCAACGGAGATCACGAGACGGATCCTGCACTATTGCATCTGGTGCGCTATGTAAGCGCACTGGAGGAACTGTTCGATCAAATCACCGTTGATCTGATCGCAGCTCGTGGAGAACTGATTCGCCGAGCCCCGGCGAGAGGAGAAGAGGAGCCCGACGCCGACAACCCAGTCGTGCTGTTCGGACACCCGATCGAGTCCTTACGGTCTGCCCCAGCCATCGGCCAAGATACTTTGGTGTCCCCAGAAGTGCTTCGTCGCCTTTTGGGAACACACTCCAATGGGATTGTGGCCAGCAACCCCCGTGATGGTCATCATCGCTACCCCGACCCTGCAGCCCCTCAACCTCATCCGGCTAATCCCGACGGTGAAACCCGTGGAGAAGCCTCGACGTCCGCAAGGCAAGCCCGCTTAGATATTAACGAAGTAGACTAAGTCGCTCGAGTAGTAACGAGCCTTAATATTTCTACGCCCTGTAATTGTGCGATCCTGTATCACCATTATTAGATGATGTCCGCTTGTGCGCCCCTATTTTTGAATAGTAGCCATGCATAAGTACGTCAGTGTACAGTTACATCTTTAAATCCCGGGCGCAGCTACCAAGACCAACCCCGACGACACCCACAGTAATGTGTCACATTTATGAGATATGTGTATCTGTGGCTTTGACCCCGACCCATGGAACAGAGCCAACAACTAGTTACCCTTCACCACGGTAAATAACCCAACCCCAATGCTATATAAAAGGCCACCCCGTGACCTTGCCAAGTACCCCTCACCTTGTGCGCAACGCTCACAGCCATTTCTTTGCCATGCCGACCCCCAGTATTTATCTGAGAACTCCAGACGCAACCCCAGGTAGCTTTGTTAAATTATTGTGGGACTTTACCTGCAGTACCATGAGTGCCATCCATCCACCCCAGTACGAGTTGCTCAAATCGAGGATCGCCCCATCCACCTCGAAATATTGGGCAGTGGTGCACATCCCTCCCGCCAACCCAAACCAAGACCCAACGTAAGTCTCTTTCGTGGGGAAATCCATGCCGACTCCGCATATGGCCATAGAAGCTGCTGCGTACGAAGCGCTCGCTCGTCTTCGATTCGCGGTACCCTATGCCAGCGAGCGAGGGTATTATTACTTTCCGAGTCGTGCAGCACCCGGAGAAGTAGCATCTTTTCCCGGTGGACGAATTGAGAGAGACCCAGTTCTGGCCAACCTTGCCCAGTATGTTGTCGCTCAGGAACGTTTGACTCAGCGGGTAATGGGTTATCTCCAGAGCCTCGCTGATTTAAATCCTCAGATCGCTATTGGCAGACCACTGAGGCCTGACCAGGAGAGACGCGTTCATCGACTGGTCAACCCGCTTCCCCCGATAGAAGAAGAGTGCGCCCCAGTACCAGAGACGTTTTCTCAGGACCATGTCCTTTTGCCTGTTTTATTATCGACGACACCGCTATGTTTATTATCCCAGTTTTTATTTATGTGCTGTAACTTGTACGTGGTATCCAAAATTTGTGTGACGGATCAAATATTTGGTTTCAATTATGTGAGCAGTTTTACTGCTGTTAATTTTGATTTAACTAATTTTCACTCGCGATAAATTTTGTAGTGACATTTCTTTCCCTGAGTTGCTGCAGCATATGCCTCTTCGCGACGTAGATTTTTATTCACGCAACGGCAGACTCACAACCACAACCTCTCGACCTCGTGCGCTAATTACAAACCCTCGTACACATTTTGCACCTAACTAGTCACACCTGAGGACACCACAGCCTCAGTAAGAGAGATTTGTGAGTAATCATTCAGGCGCGAGTTGCCCCAGCACACCGACAGCAGTTAGCACTCGATGCCGCACCTAATCCTCGTGATCGCCGCCACCGCGAAGAGCTAACACTCGAGCGGCAGCATCACGACGATCATCCAGGATCATCGCACACAGGAGCACGGAGAACCCCTGCAACATCGCCAAACCTCCACACACCAGGACCACGTACCAGTCCGGCATCACCTCCGCCATTAGAGCCTCGTCTCGAGCTCCTGCAAGCAGCAATGGAGGAGAAGGAAGGAGAAGTAGAAGCGAGGCCAGGTGTGAGGGAGAAGAAAGGAGCACCGCGATCATTTTATAGCTCGAGATCGGTGTACGGTGGGCGAGGTCCACCAGCGCCGCTCGTCGCTCAATCGCCGGTGTTCGGAGGCGAATCCGCGAGCAGTGCCGACAGTGCACTGGCCCGCGAGGTGAGTGCACGCTGCACTGGCAGCTAGCACGCTGCGCACTACCGCAGTACGGCCTAGATGCCCTACGCGCTAGACGTCGCCGGTGGAGAAAGCGCGGGAAAGCTCGCAAGAGAGAGAAAGAAGAGAGAGCCAGAGGTAGAAGAAGAGGCCGACAGTGGGCCCCGGGTCCACCTGTCAGCCAGAGGGAGCACTGTGCTCTCGGGTACGACCAGTGTATTTTAGTAATTTAGATTTTTGTATCCACGTAGAAATATCTCGTTTTCCCCAACCATGGATTTTTCCACGCAACGCCAGTATACCACACTGTAGTTTTACTCCACTTATTGCCCTCTCACTGTAGCCACAGTTTATTGCATAGTAGAATGATTTCTTTTGGTGAGAGCGATGTTTGTTCAAAACAGCTTTTAACAAATCTCGAGGACGAGATTTTTCTTAAGGCGGGTAGTGTTGTGACGCCCCAAAATTTTGACCTTGTTTTATAATTAAAATTTTGCCAGGACATTAAACTTTTCCATTTGTCTGGATTTATCTCTTGATTTCAGAACCTCCCTTTTCTTTAGTATTGTGGAGTTTTACCTCAAGTGGAAACCTTCCAAAATTATTATTGGACTTGTGTACTCTCTCTATAAAACAATTCTTTATCAGTGGATTTATTTGCATAATTGTTTTTCATGAGCTTTATTCTTTTAAAATGATTTTTCATAGAATTGGGGCCTCTGTTGCACAGCAACCATTTGATTAATGCATTTAAAATTTTCACCAAAATTTGGGGATGTCATGTGATGTTTCCACATCACTTTTATGCAAAGATATCTTTTGGTTATTGGAGATTTTGAGCTCTACATCAACTTTTCAAATCTGGTCCAGTAGGTATTTTTGCACTACAACCTATTTAAATATTCTTTTAAAAATTCTTCCAAGTGTTTCGAGATGTCAGTGGATGCACATGATTAAACTTTATGAAAAAACCCATTGGTGTTCTTTGAAATATTTGAGTGAATCAACCTCATCTTCATTCTGCTCCAGTTTGGTGATTTGTACTGCAACCCAAATTTATTTTGCTCTAGTGCCCATGAGCTTTTTCCTGCTTGTAGTCCTCCCTACAAAACCCTTAAGTCCAAGAGAGTGGACCCATTGCAGTATTTTTGGTTCATGAGTTAATAGCCTTTAGTTTCTACCCAAAATTGGTTTTCTCAAATTTTTGCACTAGCAAGTTTCTGGTTTTGTCCAAATGATCTTGCCATCATCACCTATACCTAGAGAGACCCTGATCTGGAGTTTTTGGCCACTCCAAGAGTTGCCTAGATGCACTTAGCATTCTGACGAACACCTGGAGTGCATGGGCAGATTTGGCATGATTATTAGTTTGCTTTGTGAACTTGATCCCCTGACCTAACCACCATGTCCATTAAACCCCTTGCTAGCCCTAAACTAGTCATGTTAATTGCCAGCCTCGCTCTGGCACTCTAGGCTGCCCTGGCATTACGTCGAGCACGTCCCGTGCGTGCTCTGGGCGCACCCAGAGCGCACGTTTTGCACGCGCGTGCACCGAGCCGCCGCGTCTCGCTGCCGCCCACTACGCGCTCGTGCTGACCCTTCCCGCTCGCAGCCGCCGTGCCCCGACCCCTCCCTTGCCGCAGAGCCGCCCTGGCCCCCTCCTGGCGCTCTACAGCGCCGCCACCGCAAGCCGCCACCGGCACCCCGACAACCTCTGCCCTGGACGGCGCCGCCCGAGCCACACCAGTGCGCCAGCTGCCCCCGGGAGCAGCTCGAGCTTATCCTGGAGCCCGTCAGCACGCGCTCGTCGCCGCCACGTCGCCCTGCAGCTACAGAACGGCGGTCCCCGGCGTTCTTATCCACGGCCGCCGCGGGACCAACCTCGAACGCCTATATAAGGAGGCCCCGAGCTCCTCCGAGCACTCATGCGACCCCAGGCCACCCCCATAGCACCCCCTCAGCAAGCAATCGGCGGTTGGTAGCCGTCTTCCCCGACTCCGGCCGGTTCGGCCGCCGCCGCCTTCCGGTGCCGTTCGTCGCAACCAGACCTTCCCCCGCCCATCCAACACCACCACCCGTTTCCCCTTGATCTTGCGGAGCTGCCCAGCGCCTCAGCCTCGATCGGAAACCACCATAGCCCGAAACCCCCAAACCACCCGAAGCCTCCTCCGCCGCGGAGCTCACCGCCGGCGACTCCCTCCGTCCCCACTTGCCTAGCGCCCACCGGGAGGACCGCCCTGGGCTGGCGGATCCATCCCTGCCCTCGGGGCCCCGTGGGGAGCTGCCGTTCGTCGACGGTGATCGCCGGAGTCCCGCCTCCGCTCGGGCAGAGGAAGGGGAGGGAGATGGGACTAGTCAAACCTGACCAGTGGGCCCGCTGGACCCACTGTCAGTGACCCACGCGACCGTCCACTCTGGATAAGTGAAAGCATAAAAAGCCTCGAGTACGTCTCCTCTGCTTCGAAAGTGTATTTTCCCCCGAAACGTTTCCTTTTTCTGATTTTATTAAAAACAGAACTTTGACTAAACTTTGACTGGCTATATCTTTTAAAATAAAACTCCAAATGAGTTGATTCTTTTTCCTACCTCTCTCAAATTTCATATAGTTTATTTTAACATTTACTTCAAAAATAATTAGGACAACTTTTTGTACTGTTTTTGAAATATATGTTATTTGAATATTTTTCAAAATAGGAAATGGAGAGAGAGGAAAACTTTCAAAAAGTTTTGGAATGCACACTTCCTCTACACAACCTGAAGGCAAGCATTCTGACCCCTGGCATAATATTTTTTGGTGTTGTTGATACGGTTACAACACCACCTTGACTTGGAGCATAAGTTATTTTATGTGACGATAGAATCATACGCGTGAGTGCATAATGAGGTTCTTTGCTGTTAGAAATGGATATGCTGGTGATAGTGATCATCCTCGTGAGCTTTTCATGCATACCGGCAGGAAGCCGGGAAAGTCGTGGTCTTGGGTAGACACGAGCTTGTCCCTAGTTCCTCGTCGAGACGAGTGTGTCCGGTATGGCATGATGAGGTATGATGAGCGGTGATTCTATCTGTGAGTGGAGATATATTTGTTATGCTAATCATACAGGGAATACTTGAACCTCCTGAGTCGGTCGTAGATCGAGTCTTGTTCCAGTAACCCCATACTTGTTTCGTACTACCACTTGTCCCTGCCGCAGGTAGGGTACGGTTCAGTAGGTTGTCGACCCCTTCCTAGCACACACCGTACAGAGAGGCCATGGTGGAAGATACCGGATGCATCCGGTAGGCATGCCACCTGGTCCGGGGGCATGGGTGTTTCCGGTTGGGACCGAGAGGGGGCACCCCTTAGAGCGCGCGATATAAATTTGATCCCATGCTACGTCGAGGTTGTAGCCTCCCCACTTAGAGTTTTGCTTGACAGGTGTCGTGGGTGATTCCAGACACCGGTAAGTTAAGCTGGTGTGTGCAGGTCAGGCGTTTTTTCAATTAAAAGGCCGTAGGCGGAATTAGTCTCGATGGACTAAATAAATCCGTTACTCGTGGGTAAAGAGTACACCCGCTGCAGAGGTTAAATTTATTCGGATAGCCATGTCCATGGGAAAGGACTACAGTCTGAGATGGGTTTTAGTGACGGTCTTCGGATGGAGAAACAGCTAAACTAGATCATTGGTTATGACCTGTGACATATGAGGATTATGATTATTATTATTGTGGACTAACCATTTGCATTATTTGAACTATTGAGTATCCCTGGGACGGTTCTACCTCCTGGATACTCACTGCGATTATTATTTATAAGCCCTTTATGTGGTGTCGCTCAGACGCCCGACTGCGGCATGCTTGTTATTTATTTATTCTTTATAAGCCCTTTATGTGGTGTCGCTCAGACGCCCGACTGCGGCATGTTTGTTATCTATTTATTCTTTATAAGCCCTTTATGTGGTGTCGCTCAGACGCCCGACTGCGGCATGCTTGTCATTTGTTTATTCTTTATAAGCCCTTTATGTGGTGTCGCTCAGACGCCCGACTGAGGCATGATTTATCTTATTATCCTTTCGAGGCGTCGCTTCAGACACTCGATTCGGTGCATTCTATTCCTACTCCCGTATTGCATACTCATATTTTACCTGCATGCGTGCATCTTGGACTTCGTATATTTCGTGACAGACGTATGATCATAGAATATGTCGGAGCATGATTATCCCTTGTTATATTATACCCGTGTTCATAATGTTTGCGAGTACATTCAAAAGTACTCACTGGCTTGTCCCTGGCTATTGTCTTGGCCAGATTTCTCGCATGGAGATAAGCATTGCGATGACAGCCCCGGAACCTACGCAATGATGATAGCAGCCTCGCGAAGATAGGAGTTATCCTGGTCAGCTGTTCTTGTGGGAAATGGAGTCCCATAGACGCAGATGAACCACAAACTGCTTCCGCCATCAACCACTAGAAACCAAGTGTTGTACTCATAGGCCACGATGGTCTTGTACTACATATTTTGTACTTTGCTTGGAATTTCTGTATCAAGTTGGTGCCTCATCAGCTAACAGTAATCCTGGGGCTGGTGAGCACAAGGGCCATTTTCTGGAAAATTATATCCCGAAAAACCGGCCCTTGCAGATGGTCTGGCCTATTGCTCTTTCCTTGTGCTTATTTCGCTTTAGGGGGTTGGTTTACAGGGACAACTTTTGTAACTTCTTGGTATACCCATGGATTGGCTAGTTCCTATTTGGAAGGTTGTAATTTCTTAACCGCAGCAGTTTCTACCCCTGCCAATAGTTTAGCACACTCTTTGTTGCTACTATGGGGGCCCGAAGCACAAGGAGATTTTACTCGTTGGTGTCAATTAGGCGGTCTATGGACTTTTGTAGCTCTCCACGGGGCTTTTGCACTAATAGGTTTCATGTTACGCCAATTTGAACTTGCTCGGTCTGTTCAATTGCGGCCTTATAATGCAATCTCATTCTCTGGTCCAATTGCTGTTTTTGTTTATGTATTCCTTATTTATCCACTAGGGCAATCTGGTTGGTTCTTTGCGCCGAGTTTTGGCGTAGCAGCGATATTTCGATTCATCCTTTTCTTCCAAGGATTTCATAATTGGATGTTGAACCCATTTCATATGACGGGACTTGCCGGAGTATTAGGTGCGGCTCTGCTATGCGCTATTCATGGAGCGACCGTAGAAAACACTCTATTTGAGGACGGTGATGGTGCAAATACCTTCCGTGCTTTTAACCCAACTCAAGCTGAAGAAACTTATTCCATGGTCACTGCTAACCGCTTTTGGTCCCAAATCTTTGGTGTTGCTTTTTCCAATAAACGTTAGTTACATTTCTTTATGCTATTTGTACCCGTCACCGGTTTATGGATGAGTGCTATTGGCGTAGTTGGCTTGGCTCTGAACTTACGTGCCTATGACTTTGTTTCCCAGGAAATCCGTGCAGCGGAAGATCCTGAATTTGAGACTTTGTACACCAAAAATATTCTTTTAAACGAGGGTATTTGTGCGTGGATGGCAGCTCAGGATCAGCCTCATGAAAATCTTATATTCCCGGAGGAGGTTCTACCACGTGGAAACGCTCTTTAATGGAACTTTCGTTTTAGCTGGTCGTGACCAAGAAACCACCGGCTTTGCTTGGTGGGCTGGGAATGCCAGACTTATCAATTTGTCCGGTAAACTGCTTGGAGCTCATGTAGCCCATGCCGGATTAATCGTATTCTGGGCCGGAGCAATGAACCTATTTGAAGTGGCCCATTTCGTACCAGAAAAGCCCATGTATGAACAAGGGTTGATTTTACTTCCACAGTTAGCTACTCTAGGTTGGGGAGTAGGGCCAGGGGCGAAGTTCTAGATACTTTTCCGTACTTTGTATCTGGCGTACTTCACCTAATTTCCTCCGCATTCTTAGGCTTCGGTGGCATTTATCACGCGCTTCTGGGACCCGAGACTCTTGAGGAATCTTTTCCATTCTTTGGTTATGTCTGGAAAGATAGAAATAAAATGACTACAATTTTGGGTATTCACTTAATTTTGTTAGGTCTAGGTGCTTTTCTTCTAGTACTCAAGGCTCTTTATTTTGGCGGTGTATATGATACATGGGCCCCTGGGGGGGAGATGTAAGAAAAATTACCAATTTTACCCTTAGCCCCAGTGTTATATTTGGTTATTTACTAAAATCTCCTTTTGGTGGAGAAGGGTGGATTGTTAGTGTAGATGATTTAGAAGATATAATTGGTGGGCATGTATGGTTGGGTTTTATTTGTGTATTTGGCGGAATTTGGCATATTTTAACCAAACCCTTCGCATGGGCTCGCCGTGCATTTGTATGGTCTGGAGAAGCTTACTTGTCTTATAGTTTAGCTGCTTTATCTGTCTTTGGTTTTATCGCTTGTTGTTTTGTATGGTTCAATAATACAGCTTATCCGAGTGAGTTTTATGGACCCACCGGGCCAGAAGCTTCTCAAGCTCAAGCATTTACTTTTCTAGTTAGAGACCAGCGTCTTGGAGCTAATGTGGGATCCGCTCAAGGCCCCACAGGTTTAGGTAAATATCTAATGCGTTCCCCAACTGGGGAGGTTATCTTTGGAGGGGAAACTATGCGTTTTTGGGACCTTCGTGCTCCATGGTTAGAACCTCTAAGGGCCCCCAACGGTTTGGACTTGAGTAGGTTGAAAAAAGACATACAACCTTGGCAAGAACGACGCTCAGCAGAATATATGACCCACGCTCCTTTAGGCTCTTTAAATTCCGTGGGTGGCGTAGCTACCGAGATCAATGCAGTTAATTATGTCTCTCCTAGAAGTTGGTTATCAACTTCTCATTTTGTTCTAGGATTCTTCTTTTTTGTGGGCCATTTATGGCATGCAGGAAGAGCCCGAGCTGCTGCTGCAGGTTTTGAAAAGGGAATCGATCGTGATTTGGAACCTGTTCTTTACATGAACCCTCTTAACTAAGATTTTCTTATTTATACATGTTCTACTTTTTTTCTGTTCTGGCTCGGTTATTCCATCTAGCCGAGCCATTCATTCCTTTTTATGAAAGGAAGATAAGGGACAGAAAAAAATGAAAGAAACAAACGTATTCAATAAGCAAAAGGAGAGAGAGGGATTCGAACCCTCGATAGTTCCTAGAACTATACCGGTTTTCAAGACCGGAGCTATCAACCACTCAGCCATCTCTCCACAGCCTAATCCTTATTTTACTCCTACAAATAGAACATAGCCATATAAAAAATAAAAAGATTTATTAGCCTCTAGAAAGATATCAGATACAAGTTCCTTTTCGATATATCTCTGTATACTGTATACACGAATACAGGATCCGCTATACCCGCTTGTGAAATAAAGAGTAAATAATCTCTTCTCACCCCCATATCCAAATAAAAAAGCGGTTTAAGTAATAAATTTGAATTAAAGAGAAGAATCAATGGATTCATGATTAAACCCCTCCTACTTCTTGTATTTTTTACAATTTTGGTTTAAGTGAGGGATCAAATATGTAGTCAACTTTATTTGATGGTAGCTTGGAGGATTAGAAATATGACTATTGCTTTCCAATTAGCTGTTTTTGCATTAATTGCAACTTCCTCAGTCCTAGTAATTAGTGTACCCCTTGTATTTGCTTCTCCTGATGGTTGGTCAAATAATAAAAATGTTGTATTTTCCGGTACATCATTATGGATTGGACTAGTCTTTCTCGTAGCTATTCTGAATTCTCTCATTTCTTAAATTAAATTTGGTTAATATTTATTAACCCCATAAAAATAAATAATAAAGGCCATTTCTTCTAAAAAATTAGAATAGTGAGACGTATTAAAACGCAATTTGCGTTCCGAATTGCTAGCTCTTCTCTTTCAGTATTATGAAATTCCATTCCCATTAGAATATTCATTCACAGATAATAATAAAAGGAAAACTCTAATATAATAGAAAATGAAATGAAATGGTCGACCCAGACATAGAAGGTCGACCCAGGTGGATATACGCTATAAAATATATACCATAGCGAGCGTAGTTCAATGGTAAAATATCTCCTTGCCAAGGAGAAGATACGGGTTCGATTCCCGCCGCTCGCCCGCTTAATTTATCAAAGTACTATGATAAAAAGTTTAGTCTAGTTAACTGTTTAATTACTTATATTAAATTAAGTATTAATTAGGTGTTAGTCTAGTGCCGTATCCCTTACTATCTTACCCTTCCTTTGCATCCCACTCAAAAAAAGAGGGCGCTCCGGAGGCAGAAATAGAACTCGCCAACAGAGCTCCAAAAATTGGGTATTAACTGAGACAAACAACGGGCAAACTTTTTTTAAAGGGAAGAGAGAGGTAGACTGTCCCTTTCATTTCATTTTTATTTTCTGCAGGGTAGGGAGAAGCCTTGCGCCTTCTTTTTTTGAAGGCAAGTGACTTCGCAAACTGCTCAATTTTGCCCTCTAGGGCCGGGAACTAATGAATAAAAAAGGGTTGGATACGCCCCTCTACCATATCTAGAGAAATAGAATAGTCCTTTTATACAGACTGCTAAGTGCGGAGACGGGAATCGAACCCGTGACCTCAAGGTTATGAGCCTCGTGAGCTACCAAACTGCTCTACTCCGCTCTGGAGTACCAAAAACTAGTGGACAAAAAAGGCTTGAATACAAGCCTCTAACATGTCTAGACAAAGATAATACTCCTTTTATACAGAATGGAGCGGGTAGCGGGAATCGAACCCGCATCGTTAGCTTGGAAGGCTAGGGGTTATAGTCGACGTTGGTTGATTATTTTTCATGTCTCTAATTCAAAACCGAACATGAAATTTTGATTTCATTCGGCTCCTTTATGGATATTCTCACCACTTAACATCTATGTCAGCTTTTCTATTTGAATGGAACCAAAGCACTCCGCTTTCTAGATGATCCTTATAGAGTAGGAGATAGAAATTCTATCTAAATCCATCTAATCTACTTACTTCGTTCCCTAATTTCATTCAAGAGATCCTGAGGAAAAGAATTGGGTTTCCACCGAGCTGAAACAATATGCGGATGGTTCTAGTAAACCAAAACTATCGTTTTTTTTAGCTATTTGGCTTCCTTATTCCTTATTTTAAGAAGATTTAGTTACGATTGGAAATCAACTTTTTTGTATCTTCATCCATAGATCCTTTACTCATATTTTCAAAATTGGAATACTTAATCCAATGCAAAATTATGCTTCGCGACTCTGTACTGATAATCCTATTTTTATTTTGGATGCAATTTAAATTAGTCTTTGGATACAAATCGCCAGAATGTATATTCTTCCTCAATATGCTATTGAGAGGAAAAGGATTTAATCCTTTATAAGAACTAAAGTTTTCATCGGAATATAAAAATAAAAAACTTAAGGATGCCTAAAGTATATCATTTCAAATTCAGTTATTATATAGAACGAATCACACTTTTACCACTAAACTATACCCGCTACATTGTCGATTATGGTATAAATGGTACCCTTTGTTAAGGATAGCCATTTGACAAGAAGGCTAATTCCCCCTTATTGAATCAGATGGAGAAGGTTCATGACACTGAGCCGTTGGTACTTCTACTTCGATCTCTCGCCTTTACTTTAGGATTTAGATAGCCCCTCTGGTCTGTAAAAAAAATCTTTTCTTACCATGCTAATAGCGCCTGAACCAAATGTATTTATTTTGATTAGGATCCTATTCTACGGTTACGACTACAATAATAATTATTTACTTTGCAAGGACGTAAGTGTGTCAGACTGCTAAATTGTTTTATTATTCCTACAATATAAACTAGGGGATATAGGGGGTAACACTGTCCCTATAAATTCCTTTTTCCTTTTCTTTATTGTCCAGAATTGAACAAAAAAGAAATTATGGAAGATGTTTTCTCCCCCCATTAAGTCTGAGCCATAGAGTAAGAGTGAGATGAGTTTTCCAAATTCATCATAGACTTTCCCTATGGCTTGATAGAAGTAAGCAGCAAAGAGTCGTAACTTAAAGAAAAAAAGGACAAGCCGACAGATTTACCTGATGTAAAGAAGATCCTAAAAGTCTCTGATTAGTCGACTCTCTCCATTTAACACTTTCCTCTCTCTCCTTTTTTCCACTGACTCAATTCTAGTTTATTAGATTCTTGTTTAAAAGAATGAAAAAAGTTCAATAGAACTAAGAACACATAAAAAATAGCATAGAGGATCAAGGCCATTACCAAAAGTTCCTCGCAAGGATCCTATATCCTATTGGGTATCTGTTCCCCGCCTTTTCCCGCTAGGATCGGAAATCTTATATTTTCCATATCCATATACCGTTGAATCCTTGGGGTTCCAGATCCGCCTATTTTACTAGTCTTCGGAAACGGAAAACCCTGAACCAAGAAGAGTTGGATATGTTATGTAGGGTATGTTTTTTTATTAATTTTATTTTGAGCTCTCAAGATATCGATATATACATATACAATCTCTACATAATGTCTCTCTCTCTATCTCTATATATTATATATATAATATGTACATTATGCAGTAGACCCATAATGGGAAATCCAAGTGGCTAATTTTTGAATTAAATAAAAAGCCCTTTTAACTCAGTGGTAGAGTAATGCCATGGTAAGGCATAAGTCATCGGTTCAA
This sequence comes from Aegilops tauschii subsp. strangulata, assembly GCF_002575655.3. Lineage (NCBI taxonomy): Eukaryota > Viridiplantae > Streptophyta > Magnoliopsida > Poales > Poaceae > Aegilops > Aegilops tauschii. The sequence continues at coordinate 264,812,544 of NC_053035.3, forward strand.
ATCCGATAAAGGGCTTTTTAAATTAGTGGTAGAGTAATCTCGTGCTAAGACGTAAGTCGTTGGTTCAAATCTGATAGAGTACTTTTCTACTAAATTGATTCACTTTTGTTCTTTGTTTTTGAAACTTTCTCTATATTTTTAGAGAATTTTATGACTTAGTGCGGGATGGATGCATTTTTGGTCTGAACACTAAATGAAGCACGGAGAATTAATCTATAACGATCAACTAAAAAAATCCTAGATGAAAACATAACAGAAAAGTTGGAAAAACTCTTTGCTTTGGATCTATTTATACTTTTCGAGTATATTGACAATTCCAAAAAACTGCTCATACTATGATTATAGTATAATCACGAGCGGTTGTATATGGCCCTATCGTCTAGTGGTTCGGGACATCTCTCTTTCCAGGAGGCAGCGGGGATTCGACTTCCCCTGTGGGTAGGGAGTATTATGAAAGGAGGTTAATCATAGATTAGCAAAAACCCTTGAATAAATTCTTCCTGGGTCGATGCTCGAGTGGTTAATGGGGACGGACTGTAAATTCGTTGACAATGTCTACGCTGGTTCAAATCCAGCTCGGCCTAAACCAAAAATCTAGGGCTTCGTGAGTATGAACTAAATCCTTTTGTTTTTCTTCCATAAAATAAAATGTCTGATCTATAGAAATAAAAGATAAAGAAAAAAGGGAATTTTTTTCTAATCCATATCTCTCTCATTCCTTTCTTACAAACAAAAGAGTTTTTCTTATTGAAGGCTGGATTATTATCCATTTTTAGTGATAAAAAATCACGACATACTAGTTATGTCACTCTCACTATACCCACGTATAATATAATATGTGGGTATGTAGTATATGATTCGTCTATTTCTTAGAGTACGAAAGACGAATCGAATCTTCTTATGGTTCTATTTAAGAATGGGTATGCCATACACCCCGCGGGGATTGTAGTTCAATTGGTCAGAGCACCGCCCTGTCAAGGCGGAAGCTGCGGGTTCGAGCCCCGTCAGTCCCGAACTAGGGTTCAATGAATGGAGAAATTGATATTTCCTTTGTCCATGACAAAAAGGGGCAGGGAGCAAGATCAAATACCCACAGGGCACCCTTACTTCACTTTTTTATTTTGCATCCCTCATTAAAGAGGGAGGGAAGGCATATAGGAATTTTTTTCACTACTCCCGATAGATAAAGATAAAGAAAGACACACATACGATATGTGGATTAGTAGAATTTAGGATATTATACTACTCTATCTTTCTTTATGATGATACCATCCTCATCTTAATTTCCTATTCCACTCTTATGGAATAGAGTACCGGTATTTTACCGGAATCCATACATAAATCGTATTCCCTTTTTATTTCAGACCTCTTTTCCCCATCTCACTTCTACTGCTTATTTGGATGTCTATGTGACCCATAGAAAGTTGGTCATATAATACATACATAATTGTATGTATAACTATAAGAAAAAGGAAGGGAAATTGTATAAGATTAAGAAAGTATAAGATTAAGAAAGCTCGTGGGTTAGAGATATAGAAAAGAAAAAGTAGAAAAGGATTAAAAAAGAGGGAATTCCTAATCCAATCAAAAAACCCATTTTGGTCTTAGTGTGGATAGAGGATCTTCCTATGTTATACTATATAACTCTCATCCGTGAAATATAACTCTCATCCATGAATTGATTTGATAGATCCGATATTCATAATATTGAATTGATTCAGTATTATCAGAATGCAAGCCCTACCCTTGAATTTACAAGATACCCCTTTTTCCTCTCCATGGGATTACATCCCGAGTTATTGTGAAAATAAAAAATAAAGAGGTTATGGAAGTCAATATTCTCGCATTTATTGCTACTGCACTGTTCATTCTAGTTCCTACTTCTTTTTTACTTATTATTTATGTAAAAACAGTCAGCCAAAATAATTAATTGGAATTCCAATTAATCATTGAAGAAATTAAAAAGGGATTAAATAAAAAATCCAAGTCTTAAATGAAAGGATCTGGTTGGAATCTTAAAGTGTGGTAGAAAGAACTACATATAGTTTTTTCTACGACACTTTAGATTCTTTCTATTATATTATCTTTGAATCTACATAGAATAGATTAGTAGATTGAAATAGTTAAGTAGTCTAATTCAATTTCTTTTTTCACTGCATCCACTTAATTTCAATCAGGTCAAAATAAAAAATCTAAGACAATTCTTGACCAAAGAATCCATGGAAGGAAAGAAAAATAATATTAAGAATAGACTATAGTAAAAAGTAAAAGGAAATGGAAAATGTGTGATATGCCGTGAATAGTTCCGTGGAAGAAAGTCTAATTTTCTTATGTATAGAACTTTTTTTAACCATTCGTCATTTCTAGTAGAAATTATGAATTGGTATAATGGCTCTTTCTTACATTACAACTTACAATACAAGAGTTTCTTACAGGAGTGAAACAAAATTAAAGAAAAAGATTAAAGAATAACGTTTGACAAAATGATTAATGCAAAATGATCCATTAATGAAAATAATTGATACAACAATTTGATTACTTAATCAATTAGTAGTATCCCTAGAGTCCACTCCTTCCCCATACTACTAGTGAAAGAGAAAATGTAAAGACTACCATTAAAGTAGCCCAAGCGAGACTTACTATATCCATCTAAATTATGTCTCCTATTTCTATGAAGGGATTATTCTATTCTACTATTGATCAATAATCATAGTGGAATCAAGGGTACAGAGTCAAAAAGGGATTCCGCCCTAAGGTCATGGATCAATCAGTTCAAGGAATTTACTCCTAACAAATTCTTATAGGAATTCTGGTAGAATTAGAGAGCATTAAAAATACGATACTATAGCCCTTTTTTCCTTAAAAAAGAAAGAGTACGGGATTGATGTCCTGAATAGAAGAAGCGGGAATAGGAAGATTTTTTATTCCTTTTGTTACTCTTTTTTTTAAGCAAAGGACGCCCGAATATACCATAAAATTAACGATAGATAAATATTTATTGGATACCTACCTTACCTAATGTTTGTTTTTGACCTAAACCCTGCAGCCTTGCTTTGTATCATTCTATGAAAGAATGAAGAGGAAGAGATTTTATCCATAACACAACTCCTAAATTGATTTTTGATCGACCTATTTAATCTGATTCTCGTTAGAATTAAGTAGTCCTTACTTTAGTGTATGTAGGTAACATAAGATGTACGATAAAAAAATGTATAATAATTAGTAAGTCTTGATATTCTTTCGTGGAGTCCCTTCTTGAATCTTAGATTGAAAAAAAAGAATGCCCCTTAGGGACCTTTCTTTGGATACCAAGATTTCTGACATCTTATCCTCGTATTTTAAAATTATCAAATCGAATCTCAATTAAGAACCAATTCAAATTCATATAATAAAAGAATAAGGAAAGACTACCTCACCCCTATTGATAAGCATTTTGGCCACTACCGTCAAAACAAACCCTAACCCTAGTCTGAGGATAGAACTATGGTATGGTTTCTCTAAACCCAGTATCGGCAGGCCCAGTTACTCTCTTGCCCGAACTTATGCGAAGTAAAAATTGATCGAATTCGATCAGCACTATAAAAAAACTAAGTATTTTATTGATCAGGCGGCACCCAGATTTGAACTGGGGATAAAGGATTTGCAGTCCCCTGCCTTACCGCTTGGCCATGCCGCCAAAAAATCCGATCAAAAATCTAGAAAACAGCAAGTATTCATCCACGTTTTCTTACGAAAAGCCCCTTTTATTTTGAATATAATTCTACTTACTTTTTTCCAATCTTTTTCAAAAAATCTATTCCTGCTTTTTTTGATCCAGTTTCTATTATTCTTCTCGATAGATTCTATCTTAAAACATACATTGTTAACACAATAAAACTTCCCATTTCTTTCTATTGAGATGAAAAAGAAGAAAAAGTGGATTTCTATTCACACGCTGCAAAATTCAGAATAAATTGGAACCGTTAACTAGAATTCTCTTTTTTATTGCAGTAGTGAACTACTCTTAAATCGGTATTATCTCCCCCCCCTTCAATGGCATAATAAAATATTATGACTTTATGCTTAATCCGTGTATAGGTAAAATTTAGGTCCGAACAGCATTATTATCCAAAGATCCCCTTTATGTACATATCTCTATGGGGAATCATGCTTTAATTTTTCAAAGTATTAAATTAAATATTTTGAATAAAAAAAGGAAATTTTCTCTGATATAGAGTATAACCTTACTATCTTGGCCTACCCAAGTGAAATTACGATAAAAGAAAAGCATGGATATGGGGAGAGGTGGATAACTAGATTGGCATGTACTTAAAAAAGGTACTTACTTGATTTTAGAATTCCATAATGAAATACTCAATTTTCTAGCAATTATACTACTCCGATCCAAAATAAAAAAGAACCCTCAAATTATTTTGAGAAATTAAAGTAAGCACGATATTCTAAATCGAAGTAAAGTCAAACTTTCTAGTATATTATATTACGGCTTTATTACATTCATAGAAAGGAGATGAAATGAGAAATCTTTGCCATCCAATCTGATTAGAATATCATAACATAAAGTATAAGTGGCAGAATTTTTTTTAGGAATGTTTTATCAATTCATTTTCATTTCATTTGTACCCCTGGCAAACTCGAACTTTCGTCCAAATGGTCTCTATTCATATGTATGAAATACATATATGAAATACGTATGTGGAGTTCCCTGGAATTTCATGTGATTCAGTAAACAGAATATAGATTCCATGATTGCTAGATCGATCCAGAGGGATTGATGAAGAGTGAGCTGATAATGGAATTTTTCTTTGATAAACAGGAAACTTAAGATTAAGATGCTCCAGAATGGAAACGAGGGAATGTCCACAATACCCGGATTTAGTCAGATCCAATTCGAGGGATTTTGTAGGTTCATTAATCAAGCCTTAGCAGAAGAACTTGACAAGTTTCCAACAATTAAAGATCCAGATCACGAAATTGCATTTCAATTATTTGCGAAAGGATATCAATTGCTAGAACCCTCGATAAAAGAAAGAGATGTTGTGTATGAATCACTCACCTATTCTTCCGAATTATATGTATCTGCGAGATTAATTTTTGGTTTCGATGTGCAAAAGCAAACCATTTCTATCGGAAACATTCCTATAATGAATTCCTTAGGAACCTTTATTATAAATGGAATATACCGAATTGTGATCAATCAAATATTGCTAAGTCCTGGTATTTACTACCGCTCGGAATTAGATCATAAGGGAATTTCTATCTACACTGGCACTATAATATCAGATTGGGGGGAGATCGGAATTACCAATTGATAAAAAAGAAAGGATATGGGCTCGCGTGAGTAGAAAACAAAAGATATCTATTCTAGTTCTATCATCAGCTATGGGTTCGAATCTAAGAGAAATTCTAGATAATGTTTCCTACCCTGAAATTTTCTTGTCTTTCCCGAATGCTAAGGAGAAGAAGAGGATTGAGTCAAAAGAAAAAGCTATTTTGGAGTTTTATCAACAATTTGCTTGTGTAGGTGGGGACCTGGTATTTTCAGAGTCCTTATGCGAGGAATTACAAAGGAAGGATTGGTCGACGAAATATGAATCGGAGACTTAATCTTGATATACCTCAGAACAATACATTCTTGTTACCACGAGATGTATTGGCCGCTACAGATCATTTGATTGGAATGAAATTTGGAACAGGTATACTTGACGATGACGATATGAATCACTTGAAAAATAAACGTATTCGTTCGGTTGCAGATCTGTTACAAGATCAATTCGGATTGGCTCTTGGTCGTTTACAACATGCAGTTCAAAAAACTATTCGTAGAGTATTCATACGTCAATCGAAACCGACTCCCCAAACTTTGGTAACTCCAACTTCAACTTCAATTTTATTAATAACTACTTATGAGACCTTTTTTGGCACATACCCATTATCTCAAGTTTTTGATCAAACGAATCCATTGACACAAACTGTTCATGGGTGAAAAGTGAGTTGTTTAGGTCCTGGAGGGTTGACGGGGAGAACCGCAAGTTTTCGGAGCCGAGATATTCATCCGAGTCACTATGGGCGTATTTGTCCAATTGACACGTTTGAAGGAATCAATGTTGGACTTACTGGATCCTTAGCAATTCATGCGAGAATTGATCACTTGTGGGGATCCATAGAGAGTCCGTTTTATGAAATATCTGCTGAGAAAGCAAAAGAAAAAAAAGACAGACAGGTGGTTTATCTATCACCAAATAGAGATGAATATTATATGATAGCAGCAGGAAATTCTTTGTCCTTGAATCAAGGTATTCAGGAAGAACAGGTTGTTCCGGCTAGATACCGTCAAGAATTCTTGACTATTGCATGGGAACAGATTCATGTTAGAAGTATTTTTCCTTTCCAATATTTTTCTATTGGGGGTTCTCTCATTCCTTTTATTGAGCACAATGATGCGAATCGGGCTTTAATGAGTTCTAATATGCAGCGCCAAGCAGTTCCGCTTTCTCGGTCCGAGAAATGCATTGTTGGATGGATTGGAACGCCAAACAGCTCTAGATTCGAGGGTTTCCATTATAGCCGAACGCGAGGGAAAGATCATTTCTACTGATAGTCATAAGATACTTTTATCAAGTAGTGGGAAGACTATAAGTATTCCTTTAGTTAACCACCGTCGCTCTAACAAAAATACTTGTATGCACCAAAAACCCCGGGTTCCACGCGGTAAATCCATTAAAAAAGGACAAATCTTAGCAGAAGGAGCTGCTACAGTTGGGGGCGAACTTGCTTTAGGAAAAAACGTATTAGTAGCTTATATGCCATGGGAAGGTTACAATTTTGAAGACGCAGTACTAATTAGCGAACGTTTGGTATATGAAGATATTTATACCTCTTTTCACATCCGGAAATATGAAATTCAGACGGATACGACAAGCCAGGGCTCCGCTGAAAAAATCACTAAAGAAATACCACATCTAGAAGAACATTTACTCCGCAATTTGGACGGAAATGGAGTTGTTAGGTTGGGATCCTGGGTAGAAACTGGTGATATTTTAGTAGGTAAATTAACGCCTCAGATAGCGAGCGAATCATCTTATATCGCGGAAGCTGGATTATTACGGGCCATATTTGGCCTTGAGGTTTCCACTTCAAAAGAAACTTCTCTGAAATTACCTATAGGTGGAAGAGGGCGCGTTATCGATGTGAAATGGATCCAAAGGGACCCGCTCGACATAATGGTTCGTGTATATATTTTACAGAAATGTGAAATCAAAGTTGGGGATAAAGTAGCCGGAAGACATGGGAATAAAGGGATCATTTCCAAAATTTTGCCTAGGCAAGATATGCCCTATTTGCAAGATGGAACACCCGTTGATATGGTCTTCAATCCCTTAGGAGTACCCTCCTGAATGAATGTGGGACAAATATTTGAAAGCTCGCTCGGATTAGCGGGGGATCTGCTAAAGAAACATTATAGAATAGCACCCTTTGATGAGAGATATGAGCAAGAGGCTTCAAGAAAACTTGTGTTTTCAGAATTATATGAAGCCAGTAAAGAAACAAAAAATTCATGGGTATTTGAACCCGAGTACCCGGGAAAAAGCAGAATATTTGATGGAAGAACAGGCGACCCCTTTGAGCAACCTATTCTAATAGGGAAGTCCTATATCTTAAAATTAATTCATCAAGTTGATGAAAAAATTCATGGGCGTTCTACTGGGCCCTACTCACTTGTACACAACAACCGGTTAGAGGAAGAGCCAAGCAAGGGGGACAACGAGTAGGAGAAATGGAAGTTTGGGCTTTAGAAGGATTTGGTGTTGCTCATATTTTACAAGAGATACTTACTTATAAATCTGACCATCTTATAGCTCGCCAAGAAATACTTAATGCTACGATCTGGGGAAAAAGAATACCTAATCATGAGGATCCTCCAGAATCTTTTCGAGTGCTCGTTCGAGAACTACGATCTTTGGCTCTAGAACTGAATCATTTCCTTGTATCTGAAAAGAACTTCCAGGTTAATAGGGAGGAAGTTTGATCGGAATAAATATAAATTCTTTTCTTATTTCTATTTTATGATTGACCAATATAAACATCAACAACTTCAAATTGGACTCGTTTCCCCTCAACAAATAAAGGCTTGGGCTAACAAAAACCTACCTAATGGAGAAGTCGTTGGCGAAGTCACAAGGCCCTCTACTTTTCATTATAAAACCGATAAACCAAAAAAAGATGGATTGTTTTGTGAAAGAATCTTTGGACCCATAAAAAGCAGGATTTGCGCTTGTGGCAATTCTCGAGCGAGCGGAGCTGAAAATGAAGACGAAAGATTTTGCCAAAAATGCGGGGTAGAATTTGTGGATTCTCGGATACGAAGATATCAAATGGGATACATCAAACTCGCATGTCCCGTGACTCATGTGTGGTATTTGAAAGGTCTTCCTAGTTATATCGCGAATCTTTTAGATAAACCTCTTAAGAAGTTGGAGGGCCTAGTATACGGCGATTTCTCTTTTGCTAGGCCCAGCACTAAAAAACCCACTTTTTTACGATTACGAGGTTTATTCGAAGAGGAAATTTCATCCTGTAACCACAGCATTTCTCCCTTTTTTCTACCCCAGGCTTTGCAACATTTCGAAATCGAGAAATTGCGACAGGAGCAGGTGCTATTAGAGAACAATTAGCAGATTTGGATTTGCGAATTATTATAGAGAATTCTTTGGTCGAATGGAAGGAATTAGAAGACGAGGGGTATAGTGGAGATGAGTGGGAAGATAGAAAAAGACGAATAAGAAAAGTTTTGTTGATTAGACGCATGCAATTGGCGAAACATTTTATTCAAACAAATGTAGAACCAGAATGGATGGTTTTGTGCTTATTACCGGTTCTTCCTCCCGAATTGAGACCTATTGTTTATAGGTCTGGAGATAAAGTAGTGACTTCAGACATTAATGAACTTTATAAGAGAGTTATCCGTCGGAACAACAATCTTGCCTATCTATTAAAAAGAAGTGAATTAGCGCCAGCAGATTTAGTAATGTGCCAGGAAAAATTGGTACAAGAAGTCGTGGATACACTTCTTGATAGTGGGTCCCGCGGGCAACCGACGAGGGATGGTCACAATAAAGTATACAAATCACTTTCAGATGTAATTGAAGGTAAAGAGGGAAGGTTTCGCGAGACTCTGCTTGGGAAACGGGTCGATTACTCGGGGCGTTCTGTCATTGTTGTGGGTCCTTCGCTTTCATTACATCAATGTGGATTACCTCTAGAGATAGCAATAAAGCTTTTTCAGCTATTTGTAATTCGCGATTTAATCACGAAACGCGCCACTTCTAATGTAAGGATTGCTAAAAGGAAAATTGGGAAAAAGAACCCATTGTATGGGAAATACTTCAAGAAGTTATGCGGGGACATCCTGTACTGTTAAATAGAGCACCTACCCTGCATAGATTAGGCATACAGGCCTTTCAACCCACTTTAGTAGAGGGGCGTACTATTTCTTTACACCCATTAGTGTGTAAGGGTTTCAATGTAGACTTTGATGGAGATCAAATGGCTGTTCATCTACCTTTATCCTTGGAAGCTCAGGCAGAAGCCCGTTTACTTATGTTTTCTCATATGAATCTCTTATCTCCCGCTATTGGGGATCCTATTTGCGTACCAACCCAAGACATGCTTATCGGGCTTTATGTATTAACGATTGGAAAGCATCGAGGTATTTGTGCAAATAGATATAATAGTTGCAAAAACTACCCAAATCTAAAAGTAAATTACAATAATAATAATAATTCTAAATATAGGAAAGATAAAGAACCCCATTTTTGTAGTTCTTATGATGCACTGGGAGCTTATAGACAAAACTAATCAGTTTAGATAGTCCCTTGTGGCTACAATGGAACCTGGATCAACGCGTCATTGGGTCAAGAGAAGTTCCGATTGAAGTTCAATATGAATCTTTAGGGACTTATCATGAGATTTATGCCCACTATCTAATAATGGGAAATAGAAAAAAAGAAATTCGTTCGATATACATTCGAACCACTCTTGGTCATATTTCTTTTTATAGAGAAATAGAGGAAGCCGTACAAGGATTTAGTCAGGCCTATTCATACACTACCTAAACAAGAAAGTTAGATTCGGCGATGCCCCTCCCCTTTCGGGGGGCATTCCGATTTCCCTAGTATCATCATTATTTGCCACGCGAATCCAGATTGATATTGAGGCAAGTTAATTAAATTTCGAATCACTGACTCAGGCCCATTGTCGAATCCGACTCAGCCGAAAAGGGGGTACTTATGTATGGCGGAACGGGCCAATCTGGTCTTTCATAATAAAGAGATAGACGGAACTAGTATGAAACGACTTATTAGCAGATTAATAGATCATTTTGGGATGGGATATACATCCCATATACTGGATCAACTAAAAACTCTGGGCTTCCATCAAGCCACTACTACATCGATTTCGTTAGGAATCGAGGATCTTTTAACAATACCCTCTAAGGGATGGTTAGTCCAAGACGCGGAACAACAGAGTTTTCTTTTGGAGAAACACTATTATTATGGGGCTGTACACGCGGTAGAAAAATTGCGCCAATCTGTTGAGATATGGTATGCGACAAGTGAATATTTGAAACAAGAAATGAATTCAAATTTTCGGATAACGGATCCTTCTAATCCAGTCTATCTAATGTCTTTTCCAGGAGCCAGAGGAAATGCATCTCAAGTACACCAATTAGTAGGTATGAGAGGATTAATGTCGGACCCTCAAGGACAAATGATTGATTTACCTATTCAAAGCAATTTACGCGAGGGACTTTCTTTGACAGAATATATAATTTCCTGCTATGGAGCCCGCAAAGGGGTTGTAGATACTGCTGTGCGAACAGCAGATGCTAGATATCTTACACGTAGACTTGTTGAAGTAGTTCAACATATTATTGTGCGTAGAAGAGATTGTGGTACTATCTGAGGTATTTCTGTAAGTCCTCAAAATGGGATGACGGAAAAACTTTTTGTCCAAACACTAATTGGTCGTGTATTAGCAGACGATATATATATGGTTCACGATGCATTGCCGCATGAAATCAAGATATTGGAATTGGATTAGTCAATCGATTCATAACTGCCTTTCGAGCACAACCATTTCGAGCACAACCAATATATATTAGAACCCCCTTTACTTGCCGAAGCACTTCTTGGATCTGTCAATTATGCTATGGCCGGAGTCCTACTCATAGTGATCTGGTCGAATTGGGAGAAGCCGTAGGTATTATTGCAGGTCAATCAATTGGGGAGCCAGGACTCAACTAACATTAAGAACTTTTCATACTGGCGGAGTATTCACAGGGGGTACTGCCGACCTTGTACGATCCCCTTCGAATGGAAAAATAAAATTCAATGAGAATTTGGTTCACCCCACACGTACCCGTCATGGGCAGCCTGCTTTTCTATGTTATATAGACTTGCATGTAACTATTCAGAGTCAAGATATTCTATATAGTGTGAATATTCCCTCAAAAAGCTTGATTCTAGTGCAAAATGATCAATATGTAAAATCCGAACAAGTAATTGCGGAGATTCGTGCTGGAACGCCCACTTTACATTTTAAAGAAAGGGTACAAAAGCATATTTATTCTGAATCAGACGGCGAAATGCACTGGAGTACTGATGTTTACCATGCGCCCGAATATCAATATGGTAATCTTCGCCGATTACCAAAAACAAGCCATTTATGGATATTGTCAGTAAGTATGTGCAGATCCAGTATAGCGTCTTTTTCACTCCACAAGGATCAAGATCAAATGAATACTTATGGTAAAAAAGATAGGGAAATTCTTGATTATTCAACGTCGGATCGAATCATGTCCAATGGCCATTGGAATTTTATCTATCCTTCTATTTTTCAAGATAATTCAGATTTGTTGGCGAAAAAGCGAAGAAATAGGTTCGTCATTCCATTACAATATCATCAAGAACAAGAGAAAGAACTAATATCCTGTTTTGGGATTTCGATTGAAATCCCCCTTATGGGTGTTTTACGTAGAAATACAATTTTTGCTTATTTTGACGATCCCCGATACAGAAAAGATAAAAAGGGTTCAGGAATTGTTAAATTTAGATATAGGACCCTAGAAGAAGAATATAGGACTCGAACGGAAGACTCAAAAGAGGAATATGAGACCCTAGAAGACGAATACAGGACCCGAGAGGACGAATATGAATATGAAACCCTAGAAGAATCTAAATATGGAATCCTAGAAGACGAATACGAATATGAAACCCTAGAAGACGAATATGGGAGCCCAGAAAACGAATATGGGAACCCAGAGAACTTTAGAGAAAGACTCAGAAGAGGAATATGGGATCCCAGAGAGCAAATATAGGACCCAAGAGGACGAATATGGAACTCTAGAGGAAGACTCAGAAGACGAATATGGCAGCCCCGGGGAAAGCGCAGAGGAAAAATATGGTACTTTAGAGGAAGACTCAGAAGAAGATTCAGAGGACGAATACGAGAGCCCAGAGGAAGATTCCATCTTAAAAAAAGAGGGTTTGATTGAGCATCGAGGAACAAAAGAATTTAGTCTAAAATACCAAAAAGAAGTAGATCGGTTTTTTTTCATTCTTCAAGAACTTCATATCTTGCCGAGATCTTCATCCCTAAAGATACTTGACAATAGTATTATTGGAGTGGATACACAACTCACAAAAAATACAAGAAGTCGACTAGGCGGACTGGTCCGAGTGAAGAGAAAAAAAAGCCATACGGAACTCAAAATATTTTCCGGAGATATTCATTTTCCTGAAGAGGCGGACAAGATATTAGGTGGCTGTTTGATAAAGCCAGAAAGACAAAAAAAAGATTCTAAGGAATCAAAAAAAGGAAAAATTGGGTCTATGTTCAACGGAAAAAAATTCTCAAGAGCAAGGAAAAGTATTTTGTTTCCGTTCGCCCTACAGTGGCATACGAAATGGACGAAGGAAGAAATTTAGCAACACTTTTCCCGCAGGATCTCTTGCAAGAAGAAAATAATCTCCAAATTCGACTTGTCAATTTTATTTCTCATGAAAATAGCAAGTTAACTCAAAGAATTTATCACACAAATAGTCAATTTGTTAGAACTTGCTTAGTAGTGAATTGGGAACAAGAAGAAAAAGAAAAGGCTGGTGCTTCCCTTGTTGAGGTAAGAGCAAATGATCTTATTCGCGATTTCCTATGAATTGAGTTAGTCAAGTCCACTATTTCGTATACACAAAAAAAGTATGGTAGGACAAGTGCAGGACCGATTCCCCATAATAGGTTAGATCGCGCCAATATCAATTCTTTTTATTCCAAGGCGAAGATTGAATCACTTAGCCAACATCCAGAAGCTATTGGCACTTTGTTGAATAGAAATAAAGAATACCACTCTTTGATGATTTTGTCGGCATCCAACTGTTCTCGAATTGGTTTATTCAAGAATTCAAAACATCCCAATGCGATAAAAGAATGGAATCCTAGAATTCCTATTCGAGAAATTTTTGGGCCCTTAGGCGCTATTGTAGCTAGTATATCGCATTTTTCTTCATCTTACTATTTACTAACGCATAATAAAATCCTGTTAAAAAATATTTGTTCGTTGACAATTTAAAACAAACCTTCCAAGTACTTCAAGAACTTAAATACTCTTTAATAGATGAAAATAAAAGGATTTCTAATTTCGATAGTAACATAATGTTGGATCCATTCCTTTTGAATTGTCACTTTGTCCATCATGATTCTTGGGAAGAGACATTGGCAATAATTCACCTTGGACAATTTATTTGTGAAAATGTATGTCTATTTAAATCGCACATAAAAATCGGTCAAATTTTCATTGTAAATATGAATTCCTTTGTTATAAGAGCAGCTAAACCTTATTTGGCCACTACAGGAGCAACTGTTAATGGTCATTATGGAGAAATCCTTTACAAGGGAGATAGGTTAGTTACGTTTATATATGAAAAATCGAGATCTAGTGACATAACACAGGTCTTCCAAAAGTGGAACAAATCTTTGAAGCGCGTTCAATTGATTCATTATCCCCGAATCTCGAAAGGAGAATTGAGGATTGGAATGAGCGTATACCAAGAATTCTTGGGGTCCCTTGGGGATTCTTGATTCGAGCTGAGCTAACCATAGCCCAAAGTCGTATCTCTTTGGTTAATAAAATCCAAAAGGTTTATCGATCCCAAGGGGTACAGATCCATAATAGACATATAGAGATTATTATACGCCAAGTAACATCAAAAGTGTGGGTTTCCGAAGATGGAATGTCTAATGTTTTTTCGCCTGGGGAATTAATCGGACTATTGCGAGCGGAACGAGCAGGACTAGCTTTGGATGAATCGATCTATTATCGGGCAATCTTATTGGGAATAACAAGGGCTTCCCTAAATACCCAAAGTTTCATATCTGAAGCAATTTTTCAAGAAACTGCTCGAGTTTTAGCAAAAGCTGCCCTACGAGGTCGCATTGATTGGTTGAAAGGCTTGAAAGAAAACGTAGTTCTGGGGGGGGATTATACCTGTTGGTACCGGATTCCAAAAATTTGTGCATCGTTCCCCACAAGACAAGAACCTTTATTTTGAAATAAAAAAAATCTATTCGCGTCGGAAATGAGAGATTTTTGGTTTCTCCATACAGAATTAGTTTCTTCAGATTCTGACGTAACAAACAATTTTTATGAGACATAAGAACCCCCATTTAACATTTAACCCTATATCATTTAAGGATACATAAAAAATATTTTATTTCAAGCTATTTCGGATCTTTCTTAATCTTCAAAAAGAACTAAATTCCGTAATGGAATGGTAGGATTAAAAAAAAGGAAGTGTGGAAAAAATGACAAGAAGATATTGGAACATTAATTTGAAAGAGATGATAGAAGCAGGAGTTCATTTTGGTCATGGTATTAAGAAATGGAATCCTAAAATGGCCCCTTACATTTCGGCAAAGCGTAAAGGTACTCATATTATAAATCTCGCTAGAACGGCTCGTTTTTTATCAGAAGCTTGTGATTTAGTTTTTGATGCAGCAAGTCAGGGAAAAAGTTTCTTAATTGTTGGTACCAAAAAAAGAGCAACAGATTTAGTAGCATCAGCTGCAATAAGGGCTCGTTGTCATTATGTTAATAAAAAGTGGTTCAGTGGTATGTTAACGAATTGGTCGATTACGAAAACTAGACTTTCTCAATTTAGAGACTTCAGAGCAGAAGAAAAAATGGGAAAATTCCACCATCTCCCAAAAAGAGATGTGGCAATCTTGAAGAGAAAATTATCTACCTTGCAAAGGTATATCGGCGGGATCAAATATATGACGAGATTGCCAGACAATGTGATCGTCCTTGATCAGCAAAAAGAGTATATAGCTCTTCGGGAATGTGCCATTTTGGGGATTCCTACTATTTCTTTAGTCGATACAAATTGTGACCCGGATCTCGCGAATATATCGATTCCAGCCAACGATGACACTATGACTTCAATTCGATTGATTCTTAACAAATTAGTATTTTCAATTTGTGAGGGCTGTTCTTTCTATATAAGAAATCGTTGATTAAGAATATATAGTGAATTCTTGGGCAACTGCGTAAATTTATGGAATCACTTACTTTACTATATCTTTTTTTTGCATAGAAAAAAGAAGGGGAATATTGATATATATTAGAGGGTATTGATATATATTATGATCTGATGTGCTTTCTTGGTATCCTAAATATAAGATTAATACTTCAAGTTGCTGAGTTGAGAAAGAGATGGTTGAATCAAAAGAATTCCTTTTTTGAAGTTCAATTTTTATCAGAGGACAATATGAATATTATACCTTGTTCCATTAAAACACTCAAGGGGTTATACGATATATCGAGTGTAGAAGTAGGCTAACACTTCTATTGGCAAATAGGAGGTTTCCAAATTCATGCCCAAGTACTCATCACTTCTTGGGTCGTCATTACTATCTTGCTAGGTTCAGTTGTCATAGCTATTCGGAATCCACAAACCATCCCGACCGACGGTCAGAATTTTTTTGAATATGTCCTTGAGTTTATTCGAGACTTGAGCAAAACTCAGATTGGAGAAGAATATGGTCCCTGGGTTCCCTTTATTGGAACTATGTTCCTTTTTATTTTTGTTTCGAATTGCTCGGGTGCTCTTTTACCTTGGAAAATTATAGAGTTACCCCATGGGGAATTAGTAGCGCCCACGAATGATATAAATACTACTGTTGCTATAGCTTTACTCACATCAGCGGCATATTTTTATGCTGGTCTTAGCAAAAAAGGATTGAGCTATTTTGAGAAATATATTAAACCAACTCCAATCCTTTTACCAATTAACATCCTAGAAGATTTCACAAAACCATTATCGCTTAGCTTTCGACTTTTCGGGAATATATTGGCGGATGAATTAGTCGTTGTTGTTCTTGTTTCTTTAGTCCCCTTAGTAATCCCTATACCGGTCATGTTTCTTGGATTATTTACAAGCATTATTCAAGCTCTTATTTTTGCAACATTAGCCGCAGCCTATATAGGTGAATCCATGGAGGGTCATCATTGAATTGACTCTTTTTGGAAATAGTATTTTTTTTGCAGCTTAGCTCAATTCATGCATGGTTCCAGATAATCTGCTTGGTTGCAAAAAAATAGTTAGAAATGCGTATGAATATATAGCCTAGAGTTGTAGGAGAGAGAATAGAAGACTATATTATGGAATTTTCAAAGTATATATGCATTAAGGAGGGTGGAGTCAGGCTAGATCTATACTATAATATCCTTAATGTCTATAAGTGGAGTCCTCTTTTATGCAGGTTTCCACTTTAAGCAATGAGTTTAGAATCCGATTCAATAGAAAATGAGAAAATATGCAAACAAAAAAGAAGAAACAAATGTATATATATAGGATATTATATTATATATTCCTAGGTTAGATTCATTATCTAATCCGATATATGGATATGGAATTCCCTTCTATGTAGTTCGGACAATTCACATTATCATTTCAATTTGATTTCAATTTGTACTTTTTAGTTACTTTACTTCTCCCCAATAGAGCTTAGCAGTAAGAATTTATTAGTTGATTGTATCCTTAACCATTTCTTTTTTTTGACACGAGGAACTACTCACCATGAATCCACTAATTGCTGCTGCTTCTGTTATTGCTGCTGGATTGGCCGTAGGGCTTGCTTCTATTGGACCTGGAGTTGGTCAAGGTACTGCTGCAGGACAAGCTGTAGAAGGTATTGCGAGACAGCCAGAAGCAGAAGGTAAAATACGAGGTACTTTATTGCTTAGTCTAGCTTTTATGGAAGCTTTAACAATTTATGGACTAGTTGTGGCACTAGCGCTTTTATTTGCGAACCCTTTTGTTTAATCTTAAAAAAAATATTTCGATTTCGATTAGATACTTTTTTCTTTTTTTAGTAAATTGGTATTTGCTTCCGCAATTCCAATTATATCAATACTTTATTTCATTTACTCCTATTTATTACTCCTGGAATTATCTATTTATTGGGACAGATAATACCCCATTCTAGGAAGGGCTGAGTTGAGTATTATTAATTTAGAAGATATGCTCACCTTCTTATTTCCCGTCCTTAGTTTAGGAAAGTGGAAAGTTTTTTCCTTTTATTTTAGGAATTTTGGGAACAGAACATTTCAACAAAGGAAGTCTTTCACCGGTCAAACAAGACGTAAGACTTAATCTAAAAGAAATTACTAGATTTAATCTATTTGCATTAAAAAACCGATCAAAAAAGGGCGAGCGAAGTAAGTGATTGAAAAACTTTGTTCTTTGTTCGTCCTATCTATAAGAGGAGAGCATATGAAAAATGTAACCCATTCTTTCGTTTTTTTAGCTCACTGGCCATCCGCTGGCAGTTTCGGGCTTAATACCGATATTTTAGCAACAAATCTAATAAATCTAACTGTAGTGGTTGGTGTTTTGATTTTTTTGGAAAGGGAGTGTGTGCGAGTTGTCTATTTCAAGAATAGATTGGATCTATCCGGCTGCACTTTATAATATTTTTTAGTATTTTTCGGATAAATAAGAAAAGGGCGCACGATCTCGACGAATTACTTCTGAATAAATTCAGAAATCATATGGAAGAACCATAGCATTTCGCGACTCATTGGTAAATCAACTTTGATTCTCTATAAACCAAGAATGTGAGACCATTAACACGGTTAAAGCTAAACTGCTTGAAGTCCAGGCAAAAAAAGGTACTCTTTCTACAACTATATTAGTATTAGTACCGAATTTAAACGGGAAATAGCTAATGTAAAATTTATCTGATATAGAACACTCATATTGGTAAAATGGTTTGAACTATTTACTAGAAAAAAAAGGGGGCACCCTGCCCTTTTTTAACCAATGCCGAATCGACGACCTATGTATAAAAAAGAGAAATTTTTTGGATTTGAAGAAAAAAAAGAATTCTATTAATTTTCATTTTCCATTTATTTAGTTAGTTTTTCTTAATGAAATTGAAATTATTAACTAGAGGGCAAATAAAAATAAACAACTTTGCTGACCATGATATATTTTTATCTAGGCGGAAGAGTCCTCTTAATATTTATCTAGTCTTATATAGGTTTCGGTATATTGAAATATAAACATAAAAAAGAAGATAGAGGATAGGCTCATTACTTAAAAAAATATATGGAAATAGCTATAGAAAAAAAAGGAGCGTGAGAGCCAAATGAATCAAAAGATTCATGTTTGGTTCGGGAAGAGATCATAAAAGTTGTAAACTTACAAAATAATCTACTTTCATTAAAAGATTTATTAGATAATCGAAAACAGAGGATCTTGAGTACTATTTGAAATTCAGAAGAATTGCGTAGAGGGACCATTGAGCAACTCGAAAAAGCTCGGATTCGATTACAGAAAGTCGAACTAGAAGCGGATGAGTATCGAATGAATGGATACTCTCAGATAGAACGAGAAAAAGCAAATTTGATTAATGCTACTTCTATTAGTTTGGAACAATTGGAAAAGTCTAAAAACGAAACCCTTTATTTTGAAAAACAAAGGGCAATGAATCAGGTCCGACAGCGGGTTTTCCAACAGGCCGTACAAGGAGCTCTAGGAACTCTGAATAGTTGTTTGAATACCGAGTTACATTTCCGTACGATTCGTGCAAATATTGGCATTCTCGGGTCCCTGGAATGGAAGAGATAATTAAACTAATTAGGCCTTGAACTTCTACTTTCGTTTAGAATTTAGGCATTATTTTTCCCCTTGCTTCCGAAAAAAGAGTCAAGAAACACTAATGGCAACCCTTCGAGTCGACGAAATTCATAAAATTCTCCGCGAACATATTGAACAATATAATAGGAAAGTAGGGATTGAGAATATAGGTCGCGTAGTTCAAGTGGGGGATGGGATTGCTCGTATTATAGGTCTTGGTGAAATAATGTCAGGTGAATTAATCAAATTTGCAGAAGGTACTAGGGGTATTGCTCTGAATTTGGAATCCAAAAATGTTGGGATTGTATTAATGGGCGATGGGTTGATGATACAAGAGGGAAGTTTTGTAAAAGCAACAGGAAGAATTGCTCAGATACCCGTGAGTGAGGCTTACTTGGGTCGTGTTGTAAATGCTCTGGCTAAACCTATTGATGGGAAAGGCGAAATTATAGCTTCCGAATCTCGCTTAATTGAATCTCCTGCTCCAAGTATAATTTCCAGGTGTTCCGTATACGAACCTCTTCAAACAGGGCTTATTGCTATCGATTCGATGATCCCTATAGGGCGCGGTCAGCGAGAGTTAATTATTGGGGACAGACAGACTGGCAAAATAGCAGTAGCCACAGATACAATTCTCAATCAAAAAGGGCAAGGTGTCATATGTGTTTATGTAGCTATCGGTCAAAGAGCATCCTCCGTAGCTCAAGTAGTAACTACTTTCCATGAGGAGGGGGCTATGGAATACACTATTGTAGTAGCTGAAATGGCGGATTCACCTGCTACATTACAATACCTCGCTCCTTATACGGGAGCAGCCCTGGCTGAGTATTTTATGTACCGCGAACGGCATACTTTAATAATTTATGATGATCTCTCCAAACAGGCACAAGCTTATCGCCAAATGTCCCTTCTATTAAGAAGACCTCCCGGCCGTGAGGCTTATCCAAGGGATGTTTTTTATTTGCATTCATGCCTTTTAGAAAGAGCCGCTAAATTAAATTCTCTTTTAGGCGAAGGAAGTATGACCGCTTTACCAATAGTTGAGACTCAATCTGGAGACGTTTCCGCCTATATTCCTACTAATGTAATCTCCATTACAGATGGACAAATATTCTTATCTGCGGATCTATTCAATGCCGGAATTCGATCCGCTATTAATGTGGGTATTTCTGTTTCCAGAGTAGGATCCGCGGCTCAAATTAAACCCATGAAACAAGTAGCTAGCAAATCAAAATTGGAACTAGCGCAATTCGCAGAGTTACAAGCCTTTGCACAATTCGCCTCTGCTCTCGATAAAACAAGTCAGAATCAATTGGCAAGGGGTCAACGATTAAGGGAATTGCTTAAACAATCCCAGGCAAATCCTCTCCCAGTGGAAGAGCAGATAGCTACTATTTATACCGGAACAAGAGGATATCTTGATTCATTAGAAATTGAACAGGTAAATAAATTTCTGGATGAGTTACGTAAACATCTAAAAGATACTAAACCTCAATTCCAAGAAATTATATCTTCTAGCAAGACATTCACCGAGCAAGCGGAAATCCTTTTGAAGGAAGCTATTCAGGAACAGCTGGAACGGTTTTCTCTTCAGTAACAAATAAATTTTGCATGTCTACTCTTGTTAGTAGAATAGGAATCGTTGAGAAAGCTTTTTCATTTGAATCATGCAAAAAAGTTTTCTTTGTTTTTAGTTTAGTATAGTTATTTAAAGAATAGATAGAAATAAGATTGCGTCCAATAGGATTTGAACCTATACCAAAGGTTTAGAAGACCTCTGTCCTATCCATTAGACAATGGACGCTTTTCTTTCATATTTTATTCTTTCTTTTATTTTTTGCTTCTTCTGAGAAAAAACTGTTAGACCAAAACTCTTTTAGGAAATCAAAAAATCTAGATACAAATGCATGATATATATATATATTATATCATGCATATATCATAAAGAAGGAGTATGGAGCCGGTAGTGGGAATCGAACCCGCAACCCCAAGGTTATGAGCCTTATGAGCTACCAAACTGCTCTATACTCTTAAACTAAAGAGGGGTAACTAGTGGATAAAAGAGGGTTGGATACGCCCCTCTACCAATATCTATACAAATAGAATAGTCCATTTATACAGAATGGTAAAGAGGGCTCCTCTATGATTATCAATTCCAGAAATCCATACAAATACGAAAGGGTATTTTATCCTTACCAACTGGATCTTGTTGCACCCGGTAACAAACACTCATAAACAATTTCTCGAAGTACGTGTCCGGATAGCCCAAAATGTCGATAGTTAGCTCTAGGTCTTCCGGTCAAAAAACAACGTCGATGAAGGCGTGTAGGTGCACTATTACGCGGTAGGGATTGCAATTTTTCTCACATTTTCGTTTTTTCACTCAAACTCAAGGGAGAAACTTTGCTTCTTATATTTTTTTTAAAGATTAATGAATCAAATGATATTTCTGTTCTAATTTCTGCCGCTTCTTCTCCCTCTGAATCAAACTTTTTTTTTGCCATAATGTGTCGTTGCTATTATTACCAAGTATACGATTCTAATCCTAGATGGAAAAATAAATATAAAAAGAAATCTAAAAAGGCAGATCCTCCCTCTCTATCAAGAGTAACGAACTAGGTGCTGATACAGTACAAAAAAACAAACTAAATTAACCAAACTTGCCTGATGTTGAGGCAATCAAGAAAGCTGCATAAGTGAATATATAACCCACGGAAAAGTGAGCTAATCCAACCAATCTTGCTTGCACACTGGAAAGAGCCACGGGCTTATCTCTCCAGCGAATTAAATTAGCTAAAGGTGTGCGTTCATGAGCCCATGCTAAAGTCTCAATTAATTCCTGCCAATACCCCCGCCAGGAAATTAAGAACATAAATCCAGTAGCCCAAACAAGATGTCCAAATAAGAACATCCACGCCCATGCCGATAAACTATTCATCCCAAAAGGATTATATCCATTGATAAGTTCTGAAGAGTTTAACCATAGGTAATCTCTTAACCATCCCATCAAATAAGTGGAGGATTCATTAAATTCTGAAACGTTGCCCTGCCATAATGCGATATGTTTCCAATGCCAATAAAAAGTAACCCACCCAATGGTATTTAACATCCAGAAAATTGCCAAATAAAATGTGTCCCAAGCAAAAATATCACAAGTACCGCCGCGCCCTGGGCCGTCACAAGGAAAACTATATCCAAAATCCTTTTTATCTGGCATTAATTTGGAACCGCGTGCATCTAAAGCGCCCTTTACTAAAATCAATGTAGTTGTATGCAAACCTAGAGCAATAGCATGATGAACCAAGAAATCCCCAGGTCCTATTGTTAAGAAAAGCGAATTACTATTCTCATTAACAGCATTCAACCATCCGGGAAACCATAGGCTTCGACCCGCATTGAAAGCGGGGCCATTCGTTGAAGATAAGAGTATATCGAACCCATATGTCGTCTTGCCATGAGCAGATTGTATCCATTGGGCAAATATAGGTTCGATCAAGATATGCTTTTCTGGAGTACCAAAAGCAAGCATGACGTCGTTATGAACATAAAGGCCCAAGGTATGGAATCCTAGAAAGAGGCTAGCCCAACTTAAATGAGATATGATAGCATCTTTATGGTCTAACATTCTTGCCAATACATTATCCTCATTCTGTTCCGGATTGTAATCCCTAATGAAAAAAATAGCTCCATGAGCAAAAGCCCCTATCATGATGAACCCTGCAATATATTGGTGATGAGTATATAAAGCAGCTTGAGTAGTAAAGTCTTGTGCTATGAATGCATAAGGAGGTAAAGAGTAGATATGTTGAGCTACTAAGGAAGTAATAACCCCTAAAGAAGCTAGAGCAAGACCTAACTGAAAATGAATCGAATTGTTGATTGTGTCATAAAGGCCCTTATGCCCACGCCCTAATCGACCCCCCGGAGGAGTATGCGCTTCTAAAAGATCTTTAATACTGTGCCCAATTCCGAAGTTAGTTCGATACATGTGACCGGCAATGAGAAAAATAAATGCAATAGCTAAATGATGGTGAGCCATATCGGTCAGCCACAAACTTTGCGTTTGTGGATGGAATCCCCCAAGAAGAGTTAGAATGGCAGTTCCCGCTCCTTGAGCGGTACCAAATAAATGATTACTCGAATCAGGGTTTTGGGCATAAAGATTCCATTGACCTGTCAAAAGGGGTCCCAACCCCTGGGGATAGGGTAATACATCTAAGAAATTATTCCATCGAATGTACTCCCCCCTGGATGCGGGAATAGCAACATGAACTAAATGTCCTGTCCAAGCCAAAGAACTTACCCCGAAAAGTCCTGACAAATGATGATTGAGACGAGATTCCGCGTTTTTGAACCACGAAAGGCTTGGTTTCCATTTGGGTTGTAGATGTAACCAACCCGCTATTAAGGACAGCATAGAAAGAAATAATAGAAAAAGAGCTCCAGTATAAAGATCCTCATTGGTGCGTAATCCTATTGTATACCACCACTGATAAACTCTAGAATAAGCAATATTCACTGGACCAGCAGCACCTCCTCGAGTAAAGGCTTCCACAGCGGGTTGACCAAAATGAGGATCCCAAATCGCATGAGCAATAGGTCTTACGTGTAAAGGATCCTGTATCCATGATTCAAAATTTCCTTGCCAAGCTACATGAAACAGATTTCCGGACGTCCATAGAAAGATTATTGCTAATTGCCCAAAGTGAGAAGTGAAAATGTTCTGATAAAGACGTTCTTCAGTAATATCATCATGACTTTCGAAATCATGTGCGGTAGCAATACCAAACCAAATACGACGAGTAGTGGGGTCCTGAGCTAAGCCTTGGCTAAACCTGGGAAATCTTAATTCCATAATGCCTTTCAAATCCTCCTAGCCACTATCCTACTGCAATAATTCTCGCTAAGAAGAATGCCCATGTCGTGGCAATTCCACCCAGAAGGTAATGGGTTACTCCTACAGCGCGTCCTTGTATAATGCTCAAGGCTCTAGGCTGAGTAGTAGGAGCAACTTTTAATTTGTTATGAGCCCAAATGATAGATTCAATGAGTTCTTGCCAATAACCACGGACGCTGAATAAAAACATTAAACTGAAGGCCCAGACAAAATGAGCACCTAAGAAAAAAAGACCATATGCAGATAATGAAGAACCATAAGACTGAATGACTTGCGATGCCTGTGCCCACAAGAAATCTCGAAGCCACCCATTAATCGTAATGGAACTCTGTGCAAAGTTTCCCCCTGTAATATGAGTTACCACCCCTTGATCACTTATAGTACCCCAAACACCCGACTGCATTTTCCAATTGAAATGGAAAATGACTACCGAAATTGCATTGTACATCCAGAATAAACCTAAGAAAACATGATCCCAGGCGAATACTTGACATGTTCCCCCTCGGCCAGGCCCATCGCAAGGAAAGCGAAAACCTTGATTTGCTTTATCGGGTATCAAACGGGAACTCCGAGCAAATAAAACACCTTTCAAAAGTATTAATACAGTCACATGTATGGTAAATGCATGAATGTGATGGACTAAAAAATCTGCGGTTCCTAATGGAATAGGTAACAAAGCCACTTTGCCACCTACTGCTACTAACTCGCCGCCTCCCCACGTTAAGCTAGTACTTGTTGTTGCACCAGGAGCTGTTATGCCAGGCGCAGTAGCATGGATATTTTGTACCCATTGAGCAAAGATAGGTTGTAATTGTATGGCAGTATCCGAAAACATATCTTGTGGACGGCCTAAAGCACTCATGGTATCATTATGAATGTACAAGCCAAAACTGTGAAAACCTAGAAATATACATACCCAGTTAAGGTGGGATATGATTGCATCGCGGTGTCTAAGGACGCGATCTAATAGATCGTTGTATCGAGTAGTTGGATCATAGTCTCTTACCATAAAAATTGCTGCATGTGCAGCAGCACCGACTATTAGAAATCCGCCAATCCACATGTGGTGTTTGAACAAGGAAAGTTGTGTACCATAGTCAGTAGCTAGGTATGGATAGGGAGGCATAGAATACATATGATGAGCTACAACAATGGTTGTAGAGCCTAGCATAGCTAGGTTAAGAGATAATTGAGCATGCCATGACGTTGTTAAGATTTCATAAAGACCCTTATGGCCTTGTCCTGTAAATGGGCCCTTGTGAGCCTCCAAAATATCTTTAAGTCCATGGCAAATACCCCAATTGGTCCTATACATATGACCTGCGATTAGGAAAAGAATAGCAATAGCTAAATGATGGTGCGCAATATCAGTCAGCCAGAGACCACCGGTTACTGGATCTAGTCCTCCGCGAAAAGTCAGAAATTCTGCGTATTTGGACCAATTTAAAGTGAAAAAAAGGGGTTGCTCCTTCGGCAAAACTAGGATAAAGTTGAGCCAAAAGGTCCCGATTCAAGATAAATTCATGAGGAAGTGGTATCTCTTTAGGATCCACCCCAGCGTCAAGAAATTGGTTAATTGGTAAAGATACATGAATTTGGTGCCCCGCCCAAGAAAGAGACCCAAGTCCTAATAATCCCGCTAAGTGGTGATTCAACATGGATTCTACATCTTGGAACCAGGCCAATTTGGGTGCGGCTTTGTGATAATGGAACCAACCAGCAAAAAGCATTAACGCTGCAAAAATCAATGCACCAATTGCAGTACAATAGAGTTGTAATTCACTAGTTATTCCAGATGCTCGCCAAAGCTAAAAAAACCAGAGGTTATTTGGATTCCTCGGAAACCCCCGCCTACATCACCATTCAATATTTCTTGCCCTACTATAGGCCAAACTACCTGAGCACTGGGTCCAATGTGAGTAGGATCACTTAGCCATGCTTCATAATTGGAAAAACGGGCGCCATGAAAGTACATGCCACTCAACCAAAGAAAGATAATGGAAAGTTGCCCGAAATGAGCACTAAAGACTTTTCGAGAAATCTCCTCCAAATCACCAGTATGACTATCGAAATCGTGAGCATCAGCATGTAGGTTCCAGATCCAAGTGGTAGTATCAGGGCCCTTAGCTAGTGTTCTTGAGAAATGGCCGGGTCTGGCCCATTCCTCAAAAGATGTTTTTATAGGATCCCTATCCACAACAATTTTTACTTCTGGTTCCGGCGAACGAATAATCATTAAGTCCTCCTCTTTCCGGACAAGACATACAAAGAGACCCGCCAACTGTCTTTTTAGTGAATCTTTGAAAGATATAGATTTTGAAAGATAGATTTTGAAAGATAGATATTGTGATTAGTTCTTTTCTTTACTATCTACCATCCTTCTATTTTTTTTAGTTATTCACTGGAGCAATTATATATTGAAGTCAATCCGAGGCAAGTGTTCGGGTCTATTATGACATAAAGATTAGGTGCCTAACGGACATTGTTTATCTTGAAAAACAAATATTTCTCGACGTAAGAAAAAAATCTTTTTTATTTTTAATTTAAGAAACTAGTGTATTTTTTTTAGGGCATAAGCTCCTATCTATATCTACTTTCCTTGAGCATAATATAGGGTTTTTTATTTGATTCTAAATTCCAAGATAACTCATTAGAATTATTAATAAGATGGTCCTAATATATTAGCAATATTTAGATTGCCCCCCTCTTTTTATTCAGTTTATTACTTCTATTCTAGACCCTATCCCTATGGTTTATTCTTATGAAATATCATATAAAATAGAAGGTATAAGAAATGGATATAATGAAATTCTTGATTCGATCTTACGACCTAATTTATTTGATTAATGGATCAACAACCAAACCACCCATTTTATGAAAAAGAAGGAGCATGGTCTTATTCAAATTCAAAGCGCTTCGTAATCTTCAACCAGTTCTGTGCTTCAATATAATTTCCCGGAGTAAGCGCTATAGCTTGTTTCCAATATTCAGCAGCTTGATCAAACCAAGCTTCCGCAATTTCCGAATCACCCTGTAGAATGGCCTGTTCTCCTCGGTCGGAATAGGAAGTTCCTTCCCATAGAACCGTACTTGAGAGTTTCCTACCTCATACGGCTCAGAAATTGCTATCTGAATTTCCCCTATCTTAACTGAATTCGATTTATCAAAAATCGATCCAATTTGTTCTTGGGTTAAGCAGAAGAAATTAATTACCTAAGTTTCAAACCCTAATTTTTATCAATAATCAGTTTGATCTTTTTTCCCACCTTCAGAAGAATGAAGCATAGATAGATATAGAGCCTTCGTTCAAATTTTCTGAAAGGTAACTATCCCGCTTTCATATATGAAATCTCTATAGAATCCTTGAAAAAGACTTTTTTCCATAAGAAAGAAAAAAGAACTTACTATCTTTGGGATCTGATACTACACCGCTGCTTAATCCCTTAGTGGATCGGCTCTATTACATAAGCGGATTCCTAAATTTTGCCCCATATCATGGGATAAGTAAGCAGTTTTTTTTAGTTGTATCGACCCAGTCGCTCACTAATTGATCTTTACGGTGCTTTCTCTATCAATTTGAGAAACTTTATCCATAGAGTAGTAGTATAGGCCATACTTTCTTCGTTTTTTGATTCTTGTGAAGTGTCCTTCCTTCCTACAGCTGATAGGGAAAAATCGTTGTTTTTATTATCCCTATGTAGAAAGCCCTTTTTTCTAGTATTTACTAGAAAATTTGATCCTCTCTTTTTTTCTTTCTATAGTGGAGATAGTCGCACGTAATGACAGATCACGGCCATATTATTAAAAGCTTGCGGTAAGAAGGGGTTTCGTTCTAGTGCCCGGAAATAATATTCCAAAGCCTTTGTATGCTCTCCATTGCTTGTGTGTATAAGGCCTATCTTAACTTCGATCATAGGGATCGATTTCTAGTCGCGTAGCTTCCTAATAATTTTGCAAAGCTTCCGCATAATTTCCTTCGGATTGAGCCAACATCCGTTACGGTCGTTCATTCTATTCAAAAAATCTCCGTTCCAAAACCGTACATGAGGTTTTCATCTCATACGGCTCCTCCCTTCTGTACATAATAGTACTAAGCGAAATAATCTATAGAATCAAAATAGAATTAGTCCCGTCTCATTATGAACCGAAAGGGGCTGGTATTTTTCCAAGAAATCTCTAGCCAACCTTCCCACAAGAGGTTTTTCTTAACACCAATGAATTCTATTAATGCTAGAGGAAAACGATAGCTCCAATAATTTCTTTGTTCTCAACGCCTCCTATTTAGAGGAATTAGCTACTTCAACAATCTTTGATGGTTATAGGGGTATCCAAAGTACAAACCTGATGGTTGTTTGTTATCCCAACCATTCTTCCTAGCCCTGATACCGATCAGGAAAGGGGTAATTTCTAACAAAGTTTTTCTCTTGTTGATTCCTATTTCTAGGTGTAGTGCTTTTCTCCCCTATGCTGCCTACGGATACTAATAGAGTAGGATTGGCCTGTAATCCATACCATACCATATCCTGTAGGTGTAACCTTTCGCTCAATACTCAAATCTAGAATTGAAGTATCTGAAGCCGCATCAATCGAGGATACACGACGGAAGGAATTGTTAGTTCGCCTCACCTTCCCGAAGCGTGGGTTTGTTTGCTTTACAAATTTGGTTCTCTCTATGCCAACCCCCTCTCTTTTTCGTAAGACTGAGGTATAGGTAGGGCTAAAAAAAGCAAAAAAAGAGTCAAATCGCACCATCTCTATAATAAGTAAATGCCTTTTTTCTCGTGAGGTTGTCGGAATTATTCGCAATAAAATATTGGCTACAATTGAGGAGGTCTTATCAATGAAATTTCCATTTACACGGGATCTAGGCATAATTCCCAACCCATTCTATATAGAATTGTTTTCATTCCTTCACAAAATAACATAAAAACAAACACATTCGATTCTTATAATTATAAATAGATTGATCCATATGCTCTACTCTAAATCCATATGCTTTAAATGGATAAGAGAGATAGAGATATGGATTTTCCGCTCAGCTCAAATTGTATCTTTTTCCTTCTGCTTGGACACGAAGAGATATGAAATATTTGACTAAGACTGGATTTCATTCCACTTTGCTATTTCTGAACAACAACTTATGTTATCAACTATTTCGTGTTTTCAAAGTTATTAATTGTCTCATACCCTATTTTTGATTTTGATAGTATGGTGTAGCGTATCTTATGCAAACGGAATTCTAAGGTTTCTTTATTTTATTATGCAATAAGAAGAATTCTTCCATTTTCTTTTTCTTTAGTTGCGGGAAAACCCAAATTAAAACTTTTATTTTATCGCGAGCGCAATTTCTAGTAAAAAATCATGTATCCTTCCACTTAGATCAAAAGGAATTTTTCCAATAAAACTATGGAACCCCCGAGTGGTTGCGGTTGTACCTGTACTGCAGGAATAAGAAAACTCGCTATTCACTCAGTTTATTTTCCATAATAAGTTATGTAGGAGAGATGGCCGAGCGGTTCAAGGCGTAGCATTGGAACTGCTATGTAGACTTTTGTCTACCGAGGGTTCGAATCCCTCTCTTTCCGTTTTTCTTAATTCATCAACGTTAAGGATCACAATGTATCAAATCAAATAACAATTTTTTCCAGCAATAATATCTTATATTATCTTATTTTGATTTAATAGAAATTAGAAATTCTCTATAGCAAATTACTGTGGTATGTAAAATACACATAGAGGAAAAAATAAAAAAGGATCCTAATCCTAGGGTTAATCAATTTTAGCTAGTTGATGGGAAAATACAAATTAATGGTAATGGTCTTAGGGCGATTTAGTTCGGGGAAAGGGGAAGGGGAAGAAAATTCTATGAACCTTTCCTTTTTTCGTTAAGTTCAAGTCTGACGAGAGTAATATTCTACAACTAACAACTCATTTATTTTGAGACCGACCCACTTCCTATCTAGGATTTTATTTACTAGTCCTTTATATTCCAATGTGTCAATCACCAAATGCTTTGGCAATTTCCCCGGGTCCGATGAAGCAATATAATTTTGAACCAGACCTTTTGATCTTTGGTTATCTTTCGTAGTAATAATATCTCGGGGTTTGCAATGAAAACTTGGTATATTGACTATACGACCATTAACTAAAATATGTCTATGGTTGACTAATTGGCGGGCCCCAGGAATGGTTGAAGCCATACCCAATCGAAAAAGGATATTATCCAAACGCATTTCAAGTAATTGTAGTAAAACCTGGCCTGTTGACCTTTTTGCTTTTCCAGCGATATGTACATAACTAAGTAATTGTCGTTCTGTCAGACCATAATGAAAACGCAATTTCTGTTTTTCTTGAAGACGAATATGATATTGCTCCTTTTTCCCAGAATTGAATTTTTTTTAAGATTACTTCCGGATTTAGGTGTTTTTCTAGTGAGTCCTGGTAAAGCTCCCAAACGGCGTATTTTTTTTAAACGAGGTCCTCGATAACGGGACATGAAGACTACTTTTTTTATTTTATTGAAATTTCATTTTACACAATTAATTTCATTGTATTTACATTATAGAATACATCGAAAGTAAAACTGAATTAAACTACAGGATAAACAGAGTAAAATCAACTAAAGTACCCAAAAATGGAATTTCATCAAAATCTTTATTTTTTGTATATATATTATTTATTTTATTGTTTTGTATCTAGCAAAATTGTAAGGTAAAAAACATAAAAGATCCTGGATTCTCCATTTAATTCAGAAAAAAAGAGATTATTGTTCGTAGAACATCGATAGAGAAAAAAAGGCGACTATCGGATTTGAACCGATGACCCTCGCATTACAAATGCGATGCTCTAACCTCTGAGCTAAGTGGGCTTACATAACGGAAATAGTGTAACAAATAGAAATAGGTATAGTATAGGAAATCCGTAAAATCTCAGATATTAGTTATTAATCTTAGCTATTAACTAGTTCTAAATTTGAAGTTATACTTATAAAAATAAAAAAATACTAAAACTTCTTAAAGATAAAGTTAGCTTGATATGCTTAACTATAGGATATTAAAAAATAAAATTATAGAATTTATTGGTATTTTCATTTGATCATTATAGACTTTATTATTTGTTAATAATTTGAGGATTAATATTTCACTAAGGGGAACATAGAGTTAGAGTAAATAAAATTGCTAATTCTGATTAGAAAAAAAGAATAACTATCAAGTGTTATAGTATAATTTTGAATACTATAAAAAAGTAAGACGGGAGGTGGGGGAGATAAAAACTTTTGGATATATTGATTCGGATTGAATTGCAAATACATCAAGGATAGAATCAATTCAATTCTGAATTGCAATAAGCAAGCGAGGTCTCTCAAATAGAGTCGAACTGAACTGCTACACTACGTTGAGTGATGAACTCAATGATTCAAAAAAAAACTAAGAGATGGATGAAATTACACAAGGAATCCTGGTCTCAAAGAAGAGGGAAATGGGGATATGGCGAAATCGGTAGACGCTACGGACTTGATTGTATTGAGCCTTGGTATGGAAACCTGCTAAGTGGTAACTTCCAAATTCAGAGAAACCCTGGAATTAAAAAAGGGCAATCCTGAGCCAAATCCGTGTTTTGAGAAAACAAGGGGTTCTCGAACTAGAATACAAAGGAAAAGGATAGGTGCAGAGACTCAATGGAAGCTGTTCTAACGAATCGAGTTAATTACGTTGTGTTGTTAGTGGAATTCCTTCTAATTCTAAATTAGAGAAAGAGGGGTTTTATACCTTATACATTTAATAAACACGTATAGATACTGACATAGCAAACGATTAATCACAGAACTCATATTATATTATAATTATAATATAGGTTCTTTATCTTTTTTAAAAATGAAATTAGAAATGATAATGATTATGAAATAAAAACTCATATCATAATTTCTTTTTCATTATTGTGAATCCACTCCAATTGGATATTGAATAATCAAATTCTTCAATTCAAATTCAAAGTTTTCAAGATCTTTAAAAAAGTGGATTAATCGGACGAGGACAAAGAGAGAGTCCAATTCTACATGTCAATACTGACAACAATGAAATTTCTAGTAAAAGGAAAATCCGTCGACTTTATAAGTTGCGAGGGTTCAAGTCCCTCTATCCCCAAATCCTCTTTTATTCCCTAACTATACTATATTATTATTATTTATCCTCTTTTTTTTCTTTTTATCAATGCAATGGGTTTAAGATTCATTAGCTTTCTCATTCTACTCTTTCACAAAGGAATGCGAAGAGAACTCAATGGATCTTATCCTATTCATTGAATAGATTTCTTTTTTATTAGAGTATCGGCAAGAAATCTTGGTTATTCACTCTATTTTTAAGTTTTATTTAAGTAAACCATGCACAATGCATAGGACAACCCCCCCCCCCCCATTTTCAAATTTAAAATTTGAAATACTTTAATTAATTTTTAGTCCTTTTAATTGACATAGATACAAATACTCTACTAGGATGATGCACAAGAAAAGGTCAGGATAGCTCAGTTGGTAGAGCAGAGGACTGAAAATCCTCGTGTCACCAGTTCAAATCTGGTTCCTGGCAGAGAGAAAAAAAGATCCACCGAATAGGTATTGATCCAAATACCTCGAGATGGATTGTGATACATATTCATTAATAATATTTATTCATCTAAGTGGATAAATCTATAATATAAATATAGAGGCACTTCTTTTTCTTTTTAAAGAAGTTTTAAAATATATCTTTTCTTTATGATAAAGAAGGGGGTGAGATTCCCCTTTATTTGTTTGTGTTTCTTAATTTTGTATTCCGCTATTCCGACGAATATTTTTTTAGTCTTGCTTATCTTTATCTTATCTTATTTTCCTAGTTGTGCTAAGTAATGTGCGCGGTACAAAGTTCCTGGTAGAGAACTTCTTCGAGTCATCCTATTTTTCTGTTCATATGAAGGAAATTAATATGCGATTTCCAAAATAGGGGAATCCAAATGAAACCCTTTTTTTGCTCAGTCTATCTGGAATGCTTTTGTATAATTAGGAATTAATTATAAATAGGTATTCCGTTTCATCTAGGAAAAGAACCTAAAAGTATTCCTTGACTTGAATAAATTCTGGAGTTGTGTTGTATAAGTGAGCATGAATTTCTTATCATTCAATGAGCATCTTGTATTTCATAAAAATTGGGGGTTATATAATCCTTACGTAAGGGCCAGCCTATCCAACTTTCAGGCATTAGGATACGTTTAAGGCACGGATCATTATCATAAGAGATTCCCACCATATCATAAGATTCGCGTTCTTGAAAATCGGCACTTCTCCAAATCCAGAAGACAGACGGAATTCTAGGATTATCCTTTTGGGCAAAGACTTTTATGCAGACTTCTTCTGGATTATCTATACCATATTGTATTCTCGTAAGATGATACACGCTAGCTAAAGATCCACCGGTGCTACATCATAAGCACATTGGGAGCGTAAATAATTGTAACCATATACATATAAAATGACAGCAATGGAATCCCAATCCCCTGCTTTTATTTGTAAAGTCTCTATTCCTCGATGATCAAAGCCCAAAGATCTATGCACCACCTCATGTTTGACTAGCCAATTAGATAACCAACCCTGCTGCATTGTCTTCATCTCTCCCTCTTTGTATAAATATTTCACATTTCGGATGCAAGTTTGAAAGATTGCCCTGCTTTTTATTTTTCTACACAAAAGAGCCCCTCTCCTAATTCACTAATTTGTAGGAAGGTACTGAACTTTTGGATTTGAAAAAAGTTTCAGAAGATATATCTAATTTAGATAGTGATTGATAGAGCAATTCTTGCTCATAAGTTCCTGTATGAGTACTGCGCCTAACATAAAGCTTGTGACTGGTAGTAAAACATCTATTTTTATTTTGAGATAGAGTTCGATCCTCAACTATTTCTCGCGATATCTTCTTACGAAGTTTTGTTAGGGCATCTATAACTGCCTCCGGTTTAGGTGGGCA
The DNA here is from genome assembly GCF_002575655.3 of Aegilops tauschii subsp. strangulata. Lineage (NCBI taxonomy): Eukaryota > Viridiplantae > Streptophyta > Magnoliopsida > Poales > Poaceae > Aegilops > Aegilops tauschii. The sequence goes on from NC_053035.3 coordinate 264,846,629, forward strand.
GCCCGGCAAGTAGACATCCACAGGAATTAACTTATCAACTCCCCGAACAGTACTATAGGAATCCGTACTGAACATTCCCCCTGTAATAGTACAGGCTCCCATAGCAATGACGTATTTTGGTTCAGGCATTTGCTCGTATAATCTCACTAAAGAGGGAGCCATTTTCATTGTTACCGTACCGGCTGTTAAAATTAGGTCTGCTTGCCTAGGACTTGATCTTGGTACCAATCCATAACGATCAAAGTCGAATCGTGAGCCTATTAATGAAGCAAATTCAATGAAACAACAACTGGTACTGTATAGAAGGGGCCATAAACTGGAGAGTCTTGACCAATTCGAAAGATCATTTGGTGTAGTTGAAATAACAGAATTGGAACTTGTTTGGTCAAGTAAGGGAAACTCAATCAAATTCATAACTGTCTCAATAGAATCTTTTCCTTCTTTTTTTTGTCTAAATATTCAGTTAAGACCATTCCAAGGCTCCTTTTCGCCATGCATAAACTAAACCAACAACTAAGATAAGCACGAAAATCAAAGCTTCGATAAAAACGGATACACCCAATACGTCGAAACTCATTGCCCAAGGGTATAGAAAGAGGGTTTCCACATCAAAAACAACAAAAACGAGCGCAAACATATAATAGCGTATTCGGAATTGTACCCAAGCCCCTCCCATGGGTTCTATACCCGATTTCATAACTAGAAAGCTTCTCTGGTCCTTCACTAACCGGGGCTAAAAGTCCTGAAATCGAAAATGCCAAAATAGGAATAAGGCTTGCTATTATTAGAAATGTCCAAAAAATATCATATTCGTGAAGCAGAAACATAATGTACTCCCATTAATGTGGAATAGGCGGAACTTAAATTAGTCAATTCAATTCAGCATTGTCAATTTATCCAGAACTTCTCTCTTTTCCTCGGTGAAACAAGAATCGTTTTTGTTCAAACAAAAGCGCTTAGTTTAGCCTTTGTTTCCTCTGTGCTGCATCTTCTTTAAAGATTCATCCAATGGAATCCCAACTCCCTTTCTTTTGGATTTCCATTCTATTTAGATATGGTGTATGTAGATCTAATTCTTATATAAAGAAAACTTTCTCGTTTCACTTTGTCTTGCTTTCTCTAGAATCTCTAGAAAAAAGAATAGCTCTATCCTTTATTTAATATTTAATAATAAAATAATAAGAGACTATTAAATAAAAATGAGAATACTACTAAATTAGAACCTAATTAAGATAGTAGGACTAATCTATGCAGTATAATTAATGAGAAGTAATACTATAAAATAAAAATAAAGAACTCTATTTCAGAACTATGAGACAGAATATTTTGTTTTCTTATTTACTCTTTACTTTATTTTTCTATTTAAAGTTGATCAATTTACATAATGTATCTATAAACAAAGTAATAAATATACTTAAAACAAAGTAGGAATTCGCAAAATGGATAAAATCATTGCAGTTATTATAGGGAAGTCTAGAGATATCCTATTTGAAGGAGGACGGGATTCAAATCAGGGAAAGGATCCTTTCTTCTATTGATTTGATAGAAATTCGTTTTTCTTTTGCTGTCTGTATGATTTTGATTTTCGATGAATGAGCCTTTGGTAATGCTTTTATCTCTATTCTATGTCGCAGGCGCCTATCCAGTCTATAAACAAATACTAATGAGAAAATGAAAACTATACTAAACTAAAGAAAACATAGGATAGAGATCCTAAAATCTAAAAAAGGGCATATTAGGGCTATACGGGTTCGAACCGTAGACCTTCTCGGTAAAACAGATCAAACGGATTATTATCGAAATGATTTGAACTGTTTCAAAGACCCAACATGCATTTTTTTGCATTGGGCTCTTTCATAAACTGATTTAAAGATCAGTTAGTCCACAATAGTTTTTCTTTACGGAAAGATAATGAGATGGCTCCCTGTGCTCTGATTGATTTTTTGTATTATGATCTAACTAGGAGCAATACCAAAGTGTTTCAAAGGAGGATTACCTTGACTTAGGTCTGCCTCCGGTCTAAATTAAATCAACCTAAGTGAAATGGAGTCTCTATCGTTCCATTGCAAGAGTTAACTATGAGACTTCATACACCTTAAAGTTCATAGAACGAAAAGAAGTTTTTTGGAGGCCCTTATCCTCATTACGCCTAGCATTTAGTGGGCTGGATATTTACCTTATCAACTAGCAAGTCCATAAGGGTTCTATTTGATTAGGCACCTGAATTGGCACCTGAATCGGACTGAACCGACTGTTTGTCAGGCTACTGTTCTCCTATTCTCTTGAATCTATGAAGTAAGACATTGATTTTGCAATAAGATTGATTATGTTCATTGCATAATAAGCTCCTTTGAAAAGCATTGGCGCACGTGTAAACGAGTTGCTCTACCGAACTGAGCTATAGCCCTTATCAGAGATATCTTAACATATAGATAATTTCTTGTCAAGATGAATATTTTCTAATGCCAGAGGATACCCCTTTGATCTGTATCTGTTCAGTATTTAGTTTAGTATTTAGTATATAACAGACCAATAACAGAGCGGTATTGCTTAGAAAAGGGATTCAATATATAATCGATCGAAGTAATGGGTCTTCCTTTATGGTGATAAATTGCCTACTTAACTCAGTGGTTAGAGTATTGCTTTCATACGGCGGGAGTCATTGGTTCAAATCCAATAGTAGGTAAGTAGGTAGAAAAATTACTAGATAGCATTGGACTTACTTCGCTTCGCTATCTAATAACTTTTTCTACCCCTCTTCCCTTTTTCTTTGTATCAACTATAAACCACTGGATTATCTTCAATTGGATGGGGGAATCCAATTGACAGCCTCGATTCGTATCCTAGCTCGTCTGAGAGCGAGCTTTGCTCTTTCGTACCCTCAGCTTTACTCAAGTTAGCTTCGGCTATTTCAAGTGCCTTTTGAGCTTCTTCCGGATCAATATCACTACCCAGTTCCGCATCATTTCCTAAAATGATGATCTCATTATTAACTATTCTCGCAAAACCGCTCCACAAAACCGCTGTTAACCATTGGTCGTTGAGGAGGCGTATTCTCAAAGGACCCATATCTACTTCTGTGTTAATGGGGGCGTGGTTTGGTAATACGCCAATTTGGCCACTATTAGTGGATAAAATGATTTCTTTCACTTCACAATCCCAAATAATTCGCTTAGGAGTCAGTACATAAAGATTTAATTTCATTTCTTCGATTTGTTCTCCTCTTCTAAGGTTATAGCTTTCGTGCTAGCTTCATCGATGTTACCCACCAAATAAAAAGCCTGTTCAGGTAGGCCGTCTAATTCTCCGGAAAGGATTAGTTGAAATCCCCTAATAGTTTCCGCAAGAGCAACATACTTTCCTAGAGAACCAGTAAAAAAACTTCTGCCACAAAGAACGGTTGTGATAAGAAACGCTCAATTTTTCTTGCTCTTGCTACAGTTAAACGATCCTCTTCCAATAATTCATCCAAGCCAAGAATTGCGATAATGTCCTGAAGTTCTTTGTAACGTTGTAAAGTTTCCTTAACTCTTTGCGCAGTTTCATAATGTTCGTTGCCAACGATCCGAGGCTGTAACATAGTCGAGGTTGAATCTAAAGGATCTACTGCTGGATAAATACCCTTGGAAGCTAATCCTCTGGAAAGTACGGTAGTACCATCCAAATGTGCAAATGTTGTGGCAGGGGCAGGGTCGGTCAAATTGTCTGCAGGTACATAAACTGCTTGAATCGAAGTTATAGATCCCTTTTTAGTAGAAGCAATTCTTTCTTGCAAAGAACCCATTTCTGTACTAAGAGTAGGTTGATAACCCACTGCGGAGTGCATTCTCCCTAATAAAGCGGATACCTCTGATCCTGCTTGAACAAAACGAAAGATATTATCGATAAATAAAAGCATGTCTTGCTTATTAACATCTCGGAAATATTCCGCCATAGTTAGGGCAGTTAAACCAACTCTCATACGAGCTCCCGGTGGTTCATTCATTTGGCCATAGACTAGAGCTACCTTTGATTCCTCAATATTTTTTTCATTAATTACTCCAGATTCCTTCATTTCCATATAAAGATCATTTCCTTCACGAGTCCGTTCCCCTACTCCACCGAATACGGATACGCCCCCATGAGCTTTAGCAATGTTATTGATTAATTCCATGATCAGTACTGTTTTACCTACTCCAGCCCCCCCAAATAGTCCTATTTTTCCTCCATCGATAAGGAGCTAAAAGATCGACGACCTTAATACCTGTTTCAAAGATGGATAATTTCGTATCTAACTCGATAAAGGCAGGCGCAGATCTATGAATAGGGAACATTGCACTATTATCTACAGGACCCAAATTGTCAACAGGCTCCCCAAGAACGTTGAAAATTCGTCCGAGAGTAGCTCCACCGACCAGAACACTGAGAGGAGCTCCCGTGTCAATCACTTCCATTCCTCTCATCAACCCGTCCGTAGCACTCATAGCTACAGCTCTAACTCGATTATTTCCTAATAATTGTTGTACCTCACGAGTCACATTAATTTGCTTATCGGCAGTGTCTCTACTCTGGACTACCAAAGCGTTATAAATATAAGGTAACTTGCCTGGGGGAAAAGTGACATCCAGCACGGGTCCATAATTTGACCGATACGACCTGTACTTTTTTCTTCAATTGTGGAAACCCCGGGAGGAGAAGTAGTAGGATTGGTTCTCATAATAATCACATAATTAAAAAAAGGAATTTGTCGAAATTTTTCTTTTTTTAATGTTGAATAATGCCAAATCAAATCAAAAAAATCCAAAAGTAAAAAGGAAATGAATTAGTTAATTCAATAAGAGAGAAAAGGGGACCATGACTTGATTTCGTTGCCCAAGCGAATCCCATTCAATCGTTTACTCATGGAATGAGTCCGTTGGAAAGTTCAATCAATCTTTTTTTCATATACATACATTTTGCCTTTTGTGGAGGATCTGTGCCTACTCTACTTTCCTATCTAGGACTTCGATATACAAAATATATACTACGGTGAACCATAGATTGCTGTCAATAAAGAATTTTATTAGTATTTAGTTAGGTATTTGCATTCAAAATAAGAAAAGAGAACTATTAAGAACTTGTAAAATAAGGATTAGGAATTAATTTGGGTTGCGCTATATCTATCAAAGAGTATACAATAATTATGTATTTGGTAAATCAAATCCATGGTTTAATAACGAACCGTGTTAACTTACCATAACAACACCTCAATTCCTATCGAATTCCTATAGTGGAATTCCTATAGGATAGAACATACACAGGGTGTACGCATTATATATGAATGAAACATATTCATTAACCTAAGCATGCCCTCAATTTTCTTTAATGAGTTGATATTATATTAATTGAATATCCTTTTTTTTGTTTTACGAGATTTTTTCTAAAGTTTCATTTACGCCTAATTAACATCGAGTAGACCCTGTTATTGTGAGAATTCTTAATTCAAGAGTTATAGGGAGGGACTTATGTCACCACAAACAGAAACTAAAGCAGGTGTTGGATTTCAAGCTGGTGTTAAAGATTATAAATTAACTTACTACACCCCAGAGTATGAAACTAAGGATACTGATATCTTGGCAGCATTCCGAGTAAGTCCTCAGCCTGGGGTTCCGCCCGAAGAAGCAGGGGCTGCAGTAGCTGCCGAATCTTCTACTGGTACATGGACAACTGTTTGGACTGATGGACTTACCTGTCTTAATCGTTACAAAGGACGATGCTATCACATCGAGCCTGTTGCTGGGGAAGACAACCAATGGATCTGTTATGTAGCTTATCCATTAGACCTATTTGAAGAGGGTTCCGTTACTAACATGTTTACTTCCATTGTAGGTAACGTATTTGGTTTCAAAGCCCTACGTGCTCTACGTTTGGAGGATCTACGAATTCCCCCTACTTATTCAAAAACTTTCCAAGGCCCGCCTCATGGTATCCAAGTTGAAAGACATAAGTTGAACAAGTATGGTCGTCCTTTATTGGGATGTACTATTAAACCAAAATTGGGATTATCCGCAAAAAATTATGGTAGAGCGTGTTATGAGTGTCTACGTGGTGGACTTGATTTTACCAAAGATGATGAAAACGTAAACTCACAACCATTTATGCGCTGGAGAGACCATTTTGTCTTTTGTGCCGAAGCTATTTATAAATCACAGGCCGAAACCGGTGAAATCAAGGGGCATTACTTGAATGTGACTGCGGGTACATGTGAAGAAATGATTAAGAGAGCTATATTTGCAAGAGAATTAGGGGTTCCTATTGTAATGCATGACTACTTAACTGGGGGATTCACCGCAAATACTACTTTGGCTCATTATTGCCGCGACAATGGCCTACTTCTTCACATTCACCGTGCAATACATGCAGTTATTGATAGACAGAAAAATCATGGTATGCATTTCCGTGTATTAGCTAAAGCATTGCGTATGTCTGGGGGAGATCATATCCACTCCGGTAAAGTAGTAGGTAAGTTAGAAGGGGAACGCGAAATGACTTTAGGTTTTGTTGATTTATTGCGCGATGATTTTATTGAAAAAGATCGTGCTCGCGGTATCTTTTTCACTCAGGACTGGGTATCCATGCCAGGTGTTATACCGGTAGCTTCAGGTGGTATTCATGTTTGGCATATGCCAGCTCTGACCGAAATCTTTGGGGACGATTCTGTGTTACAATTTGGTGGAGGAACTTTAGGACATCCTTGGGGAAATGCACCTGGTGCAGCAGCTAATCGAGTGGCTTTAGAAGCCTGTGTACAAGCTCATAACGAAGGGCGCGATCTTGCTCGCGAAGGTAATGAAATTATCCGAGCAGCTTGCAAATGGAGTCCTGAACTAGCCGCAGCTTGTGAAGTATGGAAGGCGATCAAATTCGAGTTCGAGCCGGTAGATACTATTGATTAACTAGATAAAACTAAAGATAAAGAAGGTATAAATAAAAAAGAAACGAAATAAAAAGAGAAAAAAATCAGTTATGAAATGCAGTAATTCTTCTTTATTCTTCTAATTGAGTGCAATTAAACTCGGCTCAATCTTTTTTAGAAAAAAAAGATTGAGCCGAATAAAAATAGATCATGATATGATCATGAGACTTGACAAATCAAGATTCGTCTATTCTATATATCTAGAATATATATATTAAGGTATAATACAATAAAGAAATACAAATAAAATATAGTATTATCAATTGTATGCGCTTCTAGAGAAGTATGTATGCAGGAAGTAAATTCTAACCGCTTTCTTTTGAATCCAATTTCAAATTAGATTAGAAAGATAGAAAGGCCATGAGGATGGGAAAATCAAAATAAAATCTTTTTAATTAGTTCTCCTTTTTTGGAATTTTCTTATTATCCTTTCATTTTTTTACAGAATATTTTTCAAACTAAAAATAAAAAATACAATACAATAGTCAATATTCCTTATAATAGATATACTTAATTATATCATAAGAATCTTAAGATATTTTTCGACTAGATAGAAATAGTAAATTTGAATTGAGACACCTATTCCATGACGGATTTAAACTTACCTTCTATTTTCGTGCCTTTAGTAGGCTTAGTATTTTCGGCAATTGCAATGACTTCTTTATTTCTTTATGTGCAAAAAATAAGATTATCTAGTATTTTTTAGTGTAAGTAATATAATATGGTAGGGTATGTGGCTTTTTCTACACACACTTTCTACACACAAATGAAAAACGGTTATGGATGCGGATATAGGCTACGAGCATAAATGCATGAATATGCAGAGCCAGGTATAGCGAGTTTTATTTTATTTATTTTAATTGAATCAACGAATATTTTTTGAATAGAAAGTCAATGTATCTAACCTATTATTTCATAGGAGTACTAGTTGCTGAAGGCGATTTCAGAATCAAAAAAAGTAAAGTCAAAATTATTTAGCTTATTCTCTCAATTTCAATCGACCGCTGCTAGATTTAGTATATCTAATATGAATTGGCGATCAGAACACATATGGGTAGAACTTCTAAAAGGTTCTCGAAAAAGGGGTAATTTTTTCTGGGCCTGTATTCTTTTTCTAGGTTCACTAGGATTCTTATCGGTTGGGATTTCCAGTTATCTTGGTAAGAATATTATATCTATACTTCCATCTCAAGAAATTCTTTTTATTCCGCAGGGGGTCGTGATGTCTTTCTACGGAATCGCAGGCCTATTCATTAGCTCCTACTTCTGGTGTACTATTTTGTGGAATGTAGGTAGTGGTTATGACCGATTCGATAGAAAAGAGGGAATAGTGTGCATTTTTCGTTGGGGATTCCCTGGAATAAAACGTCGCGTCTTCCTTCGATTCCTTATGCGGGATATCCAATCAATTAGAATACAGGTTAAAGAGGGTCTTTATCCTCGTCGTATTCTTTATATGGAAATCCGGGGACAGGGGATCATTCCCTTGACTCGTACTGATGATCAATTTTTTACTCCACGAGAAATTGAACAAAAAGCTGCCGAATTGGCCTAATTCTTGCGCGTACCAATTGAAGTATTTTGAGGTATCTTTTTTGAACTGAGTTGAATGAAGAAAAGAAGAATTGGAAGAAGAAGAGTTTTCTCAACACGGGGAGGAAGTCCCTTCTAAATTGGATTTGTTATTGTAAGGGGATTTTTAAGTATTTATCTAAAGGAAGGAACAAACGAGGATAAGAGAAATTTGCTTTTAATTTTTGTTTATCCAAGTGAGATATATCGCATACTATTCTTCTTTTTTCATCCGAAAGGGCTTTTTTATTCTATTTCACTATTTCATTCCATCTAGATCTAAGAAAGAACCCAATGCACTGAAATTCCACTACTAACTAATATACAAAAAAGAAGAATAGATACAGGGTATCAAACCTATATAGTTTTTGCTTCAAAGAAATAGAAATATCATGAAATATAAATATCATCATATAGAGTCAGGGAACGGAATAGAGTCAGCGAATGAAGCATATTCATTAACAACTCCATTTACGGATCAAAAATGAAAAAAAGCATTGCCATCTTTACTATATCTTGTATTTATCGTACTTTTGCCTTGGGGGGTCTCTTCCTCATTTAACAAATGTCTGGAACTTTGGATTAAGAATTGGTGGAATACCAGGCAATCCGAAACTCTCTTAACTGATATTCAAGAGAAAAGGATTCTAGAAAAATTCATAGAATTAGAAGAACTTTCTCTATTGGACGAGATGATAAAAGGGAAACTAAAGACACATGTACAAAAACCTCCTACAGGAATACACAAGGAAATAATACAATGGGTCAAAATAAATAATGAGGATCATCTCCATACCATTTTGCATTTCTCGACAAATATAATCTGTTTGGCTATTCTAAGTGGTTCTTTTTTTCTGGGTAAAGAGGAACTTGTCATTTTGAATTCTTGGGTTCAGGAATTCTTCTATAATTTAAATGACTCAATAAAAGCTTTTTTTATTCTTTTAGTTACTGATTTTTTTGTTGGATTTCACTCCACCCGTGGTTGGGAACTAGTAATTCGTTGGGTCTACAACGATTTTGGATGGGCTCCTAACGAGCTTATTTTCACTATTTTTGTTTGTAGTTTTCCAGTAATTCTAGATACATGTTTGAAATTTTGGGTCTTTTTTTGTTTAAATCGTCTATCTCCTTCGCTTGTAGTCATTTATCATTCAATTAGTGAAGCATAAATTCATTTGATCTCCCGATATTAATATTAATCAAATTAGCAACCATCTTTTTTTAGAAAGAAAGCCCTTTTCCATTTTAGCAAAATTATTTCTATTTATACCTACTTTAAGGTATTCATCATTGCAGTACAACTGTTGCAGTAGAATGACAACAGATTCGTGTATAGGGAACTAGATTAGCTTAGCTACCTATCTAATTTATTGTAGAAATTCTGGGATCTGCGATTGGACATGGAAAATAGAAATACTTTTTCTTGGGTAAAGGAACAGATAACTCGATCAATTTCTGTATCGATCATGATATACGTAATAACTCGGACATCTATTTCAAATGCATATCCCATTTTTGCGCAGCAGGGTTATGAAAACCCACGAGAAGCAACTGGACGAATTGTATGTGCCAATTGCCATTTAGCTAGCAAGCCCGTCGATATTGAAGTTTCCCCAAGCTGTGCTTCCCGATACTGTATTTGAAGCAGTTCTTCGAATTCCTTATGATATGCAATTGAAACAAGTTCTTGCTAATGGAAAAAAGGGAGGGTTGAATGTAGGTGTTGTTCTTATTTTGCCCGAGGGATTCGAATTAGCGCCGCCCGATCGTATTTCCCCTGAGTTAAAAGAAAAGATAGGAAATCTTGCTTTTCAGAGTTATCGTCCTGATAAAAAAACATTCTTGTGATAGGCCCTGTTCCCGGTAAGAAATATAGTGAAATTGTCTTTCCCATTCTTTCCCCTGATCCTGCTACGAAGAAAGATGCTCATTTCTTAAAATATCCCATATATGTAGGGGAAACCGAGGAAGAGGACAGATCTATCCTGATGGTAGCAAGAGTAACAATACAGTCTATAATGCTACGTCAACAGGTATAGTAAGAAAAATACTACGTAAAGAAAAGGGGGGTATGAAATATCCATAGTTGATGCATCAGATGGACGCCAAGTGATTGATATTATACCTCCCGGACCAGAACTTCTTGTTTCAGAGGGGGAATCCATCAAGCTTGATCAACCATTAACAAGCAATCCTAATGTGGGAGGTTTTGGTCAGGGGGACGCAGAAATCGTGCTTCAGGATCCATTACGTGTCCAAGGCCTTTTGCTCTTCTTCGCATCCGTTATTTTGGCACAAGTTTTTTTGGTTCTCAAAAAGAAACTGTTTGAAAAGGTTCAATTGTACGAAATGAATTTCTAGGTCCCGGGATTTCTTACCATCAAGTTGGTAAAAAGCCTCGATTTATTGGCAATTGCTAGAATTATCTATGATCTATTTTGGAAATCCTTTTTTTGTTTAGACTGATTTTTGTTTATGAGATGTCTGGAATTCCTTATTTATATCCCATGCAAAAGAAGAGAATCCAAGGCAAAGGCGAGAACAATAAAATTAAAATTTCTTCCTTTTCGGAGGGATTGCAGGTCTTCTTAATCGTCTATTCAGCACAAGAAAAAGCCTTTTTCTTGTGCCGATTCTTCTTGTATCAAAATAAGAATCCTTTTTCTTCCTAATTCGTCAAAGATTACTATTTCTTCTTTATTCGGGTCTGTCTCATGGACCTCTTTTTCTTTTGCTTAGGTTTAGCCGAGGTAGTGGACAAACAGAGGGGAAGAAAATATGGTGGGGGAAAATTTTCTTGTGATTGTGAGCAAATTGCTTGGCTTGTTTAATTAAGTTCAACTTCAAATATACAGAAATTTTGCAAAAAAAAAAGTAAACTCTTCCATTGAAGGTTTTTTATTTTTAGGCTAGTTGAATAGTTTTAATTAAGGTTTTATTAGTTTATTACTCGAAACTAAATCAAGGATTTTCAGGATACTTCCTTCGTGGAATAAGATATTGGATCCTCGAGTGATCTCTTTTTCTTGTTGCTTCATAAGAGTGAATCGAATAGATTCAATTCGCATTATAAGAGTAAAAATTCCGCGGGTCCTTTCCGCTCTAATCAGATAAAGGGGGGTAAGGACCCGCTAAGCTCCTACTTTTTCATGTTTACAATCTGGTCCCTACGATTACTATAGAGATGAACCCAATCCAGAATATGAACCATAAAAGAAAACACCTACTAAACCAATCACAGCAATACCAGCTACAGTACCCATCAGCCAAAGAGGAATTCTTCCAGTAGTATCGGCCATTTCCCCTACTTTCCTCCACATTTTATCAATTGGTCATGCTAGAGACAAAAACAGTCATGGGTAGTTATAAGGATGGTATCCTTCCAAATGGGATAAGAGAATTCTTATTAGTCTCTTTCTTTCTCTCAATTGAAGAAGTAATTGGAAAATAAAACAGCAAGTACAAAAATGAGTAATAAACCCCAGTATAGACTGGTACGATTCAATTCAACATTTTGTTCATTCGGGTTTGATTGTGTCATAGTTCTATAGTTGGAATTTGTTTTATCGTTGGATGAACTGCATTGCTGATATTGATCCCAAGAAAACAACAGTAGGTACAGCTAGTCCGTGAATAGCCAGCCATCGCACTGTAAAAATAGGATAGGTTCGATCTATGGTCATTGAGGGCCTCCTAAAAGGATCTACTAAATTCATCGAGTTGTTCTAAAGAATCAAAACGGTCGGTTATTAACGGAATTCCTTGTCGACTTTCCGTGATATACTCGTTTGGCCTAGGACTTCCAAACACGTCATAAGCTAAACCCGTACTGACAAATAACCAACCCGCAATGAATAGGGAAGGTATAGTAATGCTATGAATAACCCAGTATCGAATACTGGAAATAATATCAGCAAAAGAATGTTCTCCCGTGCTTCCAGACATGCTGAACTCCCAAAAATTTTGTACATTCAAAAAAGGAATTGATTCCGTAAAAGATGGGATCGACCAGTAAATAGAAAATTACTGATATTTCATCCTTGTGAGATTGTCAATTTTGTACCAAAGGTGTATTTTGAGTATACCGAATTAGTATAGCTATCCTTCCTATGGCACAGCAATCTGGTTTTGCCTGGTTCCGAAACATAATTACTTTTTTATTTTTTTTGTCTATAGGTAAGCTATATGTTATTCAAGGCATCAATAGAAAACCCCATTTTTGTAGGTTCTACTTACTTTTCATTGGCTTCGGAATAATAGAGTAATTCGGAATAGCAGCCAAAATCTTGGGAAAATCTAAGTTAATGATCAATAGGTTTGGATAAATAATTTAGGAAGGATATTCTCAAACTGACACAATACAAGGACAAGTATATGTGAAATCTATCCTTTCATAATTCGTAATTCATCCTTGTATTGTTTGTTGGATTAGGTCTAACTTTCTCGACCAAACTGCGAGCGCGGAACTTTACGAGATGAAATAGGGAAAGACAGAAGATAGAATAGAACTTAAAAGGATAATTGAAGTGACTCGTCTTCGAATCTACTTTGGTTGGAGTTCGAAAAAGGAATAAAAATAAAGTAAATTCAAGGAAGAACTTTCTTTTTTTTAACAGCCCCTTGGCAGGTCGTGGAATGCTTTTGTTCTCCTCTTATTCCATATGGAATACAATCAGTTAAAATAAGAAGGAATAGGGGAATATTCGATCGTTCACTCCAAAAAGAGGGTCCTATTGAAAAAGAAATTATCCAAAATAGAAAGAAGTTTTTTTTTCAAATTCAATTGTTTATTTATCTCTTATTCAAAAATTTCCCTGAAAATTGAATGAAAAAATGAAATTCAATGGGGTTAGATGATCTAGTTCTTAATATTATTACTTTACTCAATTGACAAATTCCACAACAAATCTCTTGATTCGGAATTAGGGACTCATGTATCATCTGATGAATCCACTTTCTTTTACACTTCTGTATCTTACTCTACCTTGTTTTTTAGTATTATCTAAAATAACTGATGAATTATGAATTTTCCATAACTTAGGTAAATGCTTTACCAACATATGTAGTGTAGTAAAAAAATGGAATTTAACTCTTTCATGCTTACTTTAACTAGTTATTTTGGTTTTCTACTGGCTGCTTTAACTATAACCCCAGCTCTATTTATTGGCTTGAACAAGATACGCCTTATTTGAACTGACTGAATAATTATAATTCAGAAAAGAAAAATCTTTCTTTGGGATTCCTGGCATTCTACGACTCTTTTCCAGACTAATTAGGAATTCTTTTCTTGGTCATTGAGATTCGTGGATAATTTAGAGTACTATTTAGGGATAGATCGTACCTCTTTTTTTATCCCCTCGAACAAATCGAAATGATTGAAGTTTTTCTATTTGGAATCGTCTTAGGCCTAATTCCTATTACTTTAGTGGGATTATTCGTGACTGCGTATTTGCAATACAGGCGTGGGGATCAGTTGGATCTTTGATTGAGTCTTTTTTTTATTGACCTCCTCCAGACCAGAGAGGAGGTCAAATTGAAATTGGAGTTACAATTCAATTTTGTTAAGTTATTTTACTCTGCTTCGACATAAAATAGATGGAATCATGCTCTGTAGGATTTGAACCTACGACATCGGGTTTTGGAGACCCGCGTTCTACCGAACTGAACTAAGAGCGCTTTCATTCATTCAAAAAGAAAATCTTTTTCTATTCCTAATGTATCTCACGTACGTATAGTCTCCACAAATTCAAGTTATACCCACTTTACTTCAATTGATCTCATCGCTACTGCCTATAAAGAAGAAAGAAGTAATAGGTAGGGATGACAGGATTTGAACCTGCGACATTTTGTACCCAAAACAAACACGCTACCAAGCTGCGCTACATCCCTTTTCCAAATTAAATTGTTGTACATCATAATTTTCTTCTTCTTTCTATTTTCTTCTTCTTTCTTTCTCTATCGATATATAGAACCCTCGTGTCATTTCTTCTTTTTGGTCTCATATAATTAAGGAATTATATACATATAAAATCCAATATAATTTCGCCTATAAAAGAAGGATTACTTTTCCTTGCTAATATATAGGAAGAAGGGGTCATCTTTTTCTTTTTTAGGGATAGGAAAATTTCGTCGATATGGTTCATTTTATATATAGCATAACAATCTTGGGCAAGAGTTTATGATCATATATGTATTCCAACAAGGAAGGAGGATTTTCAATGCGGGATATAAAAACATATCTCTCTGTAGCACCCGTGCTAAGTACTCTATGGTTTGGTGCTTTAGCAGGTTTATTCATAGAAATTAATCGTTTATTCCCATATGCTTTGTCATTCCCTTTTTTTAATTCTAGTTATTGCTATGGGAGGGATAGATTTCTTCGTGATATGACAAAATTTGATCCTTTTCAATCTTTTTTTAGTACCGGAAGGAAAAAGAAAGAAAAGATGGATTGGGTTGAACCTCAGAGTCATTAAAAATTTGGTAAACCCCATTTTTGAAAATATAAATTCAATTTAAAGGGGTACCCAAGCTAAATAAGGCCTCAGAAATCAGAGCATAGAAAAGGCGGGGCTGGCTAATTAAATGAAAGGATTTCGAACCAAAATCTTTGCTAATTCGACAAGGGTTGTATTCTTTAATTATTTCTCTATTTTTTATTACTTAATTTAAGAATAAAAAATTATTCTAATGAATTTTATTCTTCTTCTTCGGATTCAAAATAGAAGAATAAAAGAATAAGTAGAAGAATTAAGTTAAGTCAATCCAAAAAGAAAAGGAGGTCCATGGCCAAGGGAAAAGATGTTAGAATCAGAGTTATTTTGGAATGCATCTGTTGTGTTCGAAAAGGTGCCAATGAGGAATCGACGGGGATTTCTAGATATAGTACTCAAAAGAATCGCCACAATACACCCGGACAATTAGAATTCAAAAAATTTGTCGTTATTGTCGCAAGCATACGACTCATCACGAAATAAAGAAATAGGAACATCGTGTGTTCGATCTTTCCAAACAACAGAAAGAGTAAGAACTTCATATTTAATATATAAAGAAAACATAGTATAGAATGCAAAATACAAATCAACTCATCCGATTTCCGGTAGATATTATTTCATATGTATAGAGGGTATTCATATACTATAATATGAATCAAATAAGATATGGATCAAAGAAAAACTACTTCTTCTGGATCCTAAATTAATAAAATAAAGAAGTGAATTTTCAAATTTTCAAATTTTAAATAAGGAATAAATCATGTATACATCTAAACAACCTTTTCTTAAATCTAAGCAACCCTTT
This sequence comes from Aegilops tauschii subsp. strangulata, assembly GCF_002575655.3. Lineage (NCBI taxonomy): Eukaryota > Viridiplantae > Streptophyta > Magnoliopsida > Poales > Poaceae > Aegilops > Aegilops tauschii. The sequence goes on from NC_053035.3 coordinate 264,862,437, forward strand.
AGTAAATCCAAGCAAACTTTTAATAAATCCAAGCAACCCTTTCGTAAATCCAAGCAAACTTTTTGTAAATTCAAGCAACCTTTTCGTAAATCTAAACAACCTTTTCGTAGGCGTCCCCGGATTGGCCCGGGAGATCGAATTGATTATAGAAACATGAGTTTAATTAATAGATTTATTAGTGAACAAGGAAAAATATTATCGAGACGAATAAATAGATTAACCTTGAAACAACAACGATTAATTACTCTTGCTATAAAACAGGCTCCTATTTTATCTTTCTTACCGTTTCGTAACTATGAGAACGAAAAGCAATTTCAAGCCCAGTCAATTTCAATAATTACAGGTTCTAGACCCAGAAAAAATAGACATATTCCTCAATTAACGCAAAAGTACAATTCCAATCGAAACTTAAGAAACAACAACCAAAATTTAAGAAACAACAACCGGAACTTAAGTTCCGATTGTTGATGTTTTATTCGAATTTGAAAGGGCCAGACCTATATATATTATAAAGAAAGTAATCCAGCTCGTTGATTCCTACCACTTAATCTTAATTTATTGTATCTTCTCGAAGTTCCCTCTCCGGGAATTCATCTTTTATTATTCCAGTATATTACTTTATTTATACCTTTAATTGATGATATTTATTTTATTGGAAATCGTGTAAAGATTATTTGGATTTGATACAGCTACTTGTGCAAGCATTTTACGATTAAGAATCAATTTCTTCTTGTACAGGTTGTGTATTAATTTACTATAACTATCGAATACTTTATATACCCGCGTTGCTGCGTTTATCCGAGTGATCCACAAACGACGAAAATCCCTCTTTTGCCTACCTCTATCTCGATGAGAGGAAACAAAAGCTCTTTTTACCTGTTGGGTAATCATTCGATTAAGTCTTAAATGAGCCCCTCTAAAGTTTGAGGCAAATGAACGCATTTTTGTTCATCGTCTCCGGGCTATATATCCTCGCGGAACTCTGGTCATTGAATCAAATTAACCTTAATGAATAACTAATGATTTCTCTTCTTTTAGCCACCCTTTTTCTCATTAATAACAAAACTAATTATTCTGATATATAAACTATTAATTCCAATGGCTTTTGCTATAGTAACCTTCCCAACCACGATTTTTTATTCCACTCCGTTCAGTTATTTCTATACGAAATAACAAATTCATTCTAATAATACTAAAAAAATAGTGGGTTCCATCGTTTCTATGGTTCCCTTTTAAACGGTGAGGCCCTCTCTATACACCGGAGCCCTTTCTTTCATCAAAAGGTATTGCGAACTTGTATAGTCCACATTCTTTGGCTCTACCTATCCATTATAGAGTAAATAGCTCTTTTCACAATAAGAGTTATCCATACAGTGACGGTATTTAATTATGAAAGTTGGCTAAGTAGCTGACCCTGTTAGTCCGTTCTTTTAAGATAAAGGAGCATAAGCCTTTTTCTTTTTATTACTATTTCCTCCGCTTAATGGATAACCATTTGCTACCAATGGGAGAATTGCTTCTTATTTCCAATTTAGATAATTGGATTTGCACCAAAGGAAACCATAAATTCCATATACCATAGAAATCTAGGATAGAGAAGCTATATCCTATTCATTGGTACTAATCATGGATACTTCAATTTTTTTTATTTGTTTGAAGTCATGATCTGAACGAGTCGCACATACACCCTAGCACATGTTCCTCGACGCTGAGGGCATCCTTTAAGCGCGGCCGTTTTTCGAACATTTCGTATTGGCTGTCTTGCGTTTCTAATAAGTTGTTTAACCGTCGGCATATTGTATGTATATAGAAAAAAATGGATTGGTTTAGATCCATCTTAACCTGATGATTGCTCATCATGAAGTCTTTCTATTTTCTATTAAATCGAGGAAAACACGAATTTAGCTGTGAAATAACTTTACAAGAAATCCGGACACTACCAATCCTTAAACATTTCTGGAAACCACACTGGATCAGTATCGCAGTGCTTGTCAATCATTTCATCCCCTGCAATATCGACAAGTCCATAAGCTTTGGCTTCGTCTGCTGACATAAAATCATCCCTTTCCATGTCTTCGGATACAACCCAAAAAGGCTTGCCTGTTCTTACTGCATAAACCCTTGTGATCATTTCGCGAACTTTGTGTAACTCTTCTACTTCTAGTAAATATTCTGGTGTCCTTGCCCGATAATAAGCACTAGCAGGTTGGTGAAGCATAATCCTCGCGTGAGGGAATTGTATACGCTTGGTGGGTTCTCCTCCAAGCAGAATGAAGGACGCCATGGAGGCGGCTATTCCGAGGCATATTGTATATATATATCTGGTGTCACCGTTTGCATCATATCAAAAATAGCCATTCCTGAGATTAGCCACCCGCCTGGGGAGTTTATAAACAAAAAAATATCACTAATTCCATCTTCTATACTCAGATATACCATGAGACCTGTAATATGATTCGTGATCTCGCAACTAATCTCTTGACCTAAAAAAAGTGTCCTTTCTCGATACATAACATTGTATAAGTCAACCCAAGTCGCTTCTTCATCTCCAGGAATCCGGTAAGGTACTTTTGGAACACCAATGGGCATATTAGATTAATATTATTAAATTTAACTAAGAAAACCACACTTTAATATGGAAACGTAAGAATGGAACAGAAAGAAAGAATCCGCAGTTTATTGTCTTAATTTTTATTCTTATTCTATATGAATACTATAGATTCTATTAATACGTAGATTGAAAGGTTATACATATAAGGAATGTAAGATAGATTGTAAAGAAGAAGGAATGGGTGATTCGAATGCTAAACAAAGAGGGGTAGCGATCTATTCTTTGTTTTTTCCAAATTGGCCAAGTTACCCATTGCATATTGGCACTTATCGAGTATAGTGCTTCTCTTTCTTCTTATGAACAGAATTGGCTTCTTATTTTTAATGGAATGAAATAAATATTCGCGCTTTCTGACACAGAATCCCCTAGAAGGGTTAGGTACATAGGATATGGATAGTCTTTTTCAATGCGATAAAATAAAGCGACATCGTGTCTATTTTTCTTTGCTAAAGGGGTATTTCCATGGGTTTGCCTTGGTATCGTGTTCATACTGTCGTATTGAATGATCCGGGTCGATTGCTTGCGGTGCATATAATGCACACAGCTCTAGTTTCTGGTTGGGCTGGCTCAATGGCTTTATACGAATTAGCAGTTTTTGATCCCTCTGATCCTGTTCTGGATCCAATGTGGAGACAAGGTATGTTCGTAATTCCCTTCATGACTCGTTTAGGAATAACGGATTCGTGGGGTGGTTGGAGTATTTCAGGAGGAACTGTAACAAATCCGGGTATTTGGAGTTATGAAGGTGTGGCAGGTACGCATATTGTGTTTTCTGGCTTGTGTTTCTTGGCAGCGATCTGGCATTGGGTATATTGGGACCTAGAAATATTCTCTGATGAGCGGACGGGAAAACCCTCTTTGGATTTGCCCAAGATCTTTGGAATTCATTTATTTCTTGCAGGGGTGGCTTGCTTTGGCTTTGGGGCATTTCATGTAACGGGTTTGTATGGTCCTGGGATATGGGTATCCGATCCTTATGGACTAACTGGAAAAGTACAAGCTGTAAATCCAGCGTGGGGTGCAGAAGGTTTTGATCCTTTTGTTCCGGGGGGAATAGCTTCTCATCATATTGCTGCGGGTACATTGGGTATATTAGCGGGCTTATTCCATCTTAGTGTCCGTCCGCCTCAACGTCTATATAAAGGATTACGTATGGGCAATATTGAAACTGTACTTTCCAGTAGTATCGCTGCTGTTTTTTTTGCAGCTTTCGTAGTTGCTGGAACTATGTGGTATGGGTCAGCAACGACCCCAATCGAATTATTTGGGCCTACTCGTTATCAGTGGGATCAGGGATACTTTCAGCAAGAAATATATCGAAGAGTTAGCAATGGTTTAGCCGAAAATCTTAGTTTATCAGAAGCTTGGTCTAAAATTCCCAAAAAATTAGCCTTTTATGATTATATTGGTAATAATCCGGCAAAAGGGGGATTATTCAGAGCAAGATCAATGGACAATGGGGATGGAATAACTGTTGGATGGTTAGGACATCCCGTCTTTAGAGATAAAGAAGGATGTGAGCTTTTTGTACGTCGTATGCCTACTTTTTTTTGAAACATTTCCGGTTGTTTTGGTAGATGAGGAGGGAATTGTTAGAGCAGACGTTCCTTTTAGAAGAGCAGAATCCAAATATAGTGTTGAACAAGTAGGAGTAACGGTGGAGTTCTATGGTGGCGAACTTAATGGAGTAAGTTATTCTGATCCTGCTACTGTAAAAAAAATATGCGAGGCGTTCTCAATTAGGGGAAATTTTTGAATTAGACCGGGCTACTTTGAAATCTGATGGTGTTTTTCGCAGCAGTCCAAGGGGTTGGTTCACTTTTGGACATGCTACCTTTGCTTTGCTCTTCTTTTTCGGACACATTTGGCATGGCGCTAGAACGTTGTTCCGAGATGTTTTTGCTGGTATTCATCCAGATTTGGATGCTCAAGTGGAATTTGGAACATTCCAAAAAGTGGGAGATCCAACTACAAGGAAACAGGCAGTCTGATACACATTGTTATAGTATCTTTCACCTCTCTTTTTTGATTTGACATGGGAAACATCTCCCATCCTTTCTTTGACTCTTTTTCTTTCTTTATATGGGAAATTCTCCCAAATGACAAATGAATAGGTGTGGAAGTTATAATTGTAAATAAACCAGGATCGAATCTATGGAAGCATTGGTTTATACGTTCCTTTTAGTTTCGACTTTAGGGATAATTTTTTTCGCTATCTTCTTCCGAGAACCACCTAAGGTTCCACTAACTCCAACTAAAAGAATAAAATAATTTCATTTAAGTAAGAAGTCCCCCTATCTGGGAGACTTCTTACTTAAATTAGTCTCCGTGTTCTTCGAATGGATCTCTTAATTGTTGGGAGGGTTGCCCAAACGCGGTATATAAGGCATACCCAGTAAAGCTTACAAGTAAACCAGATATGGAGATGGCGACTAAAGTTGTTGTTTCCATTTTTATAGAATTTCAAGATTACAATGGATCTACGAAAAGATCGTGTATTTACAACTACAACGGAATAATATACAAAGTCAACACCAATGATTAAATAGAATTTATGGCTACACAAACCATTGAAGATAGTTCTAAACCTAGGCCAAAACGAACTGGTGCAGGTAGTTTACTGAAACCCTTGAATTCGGAATATGGAAAAGTCGCCCCGGGTTGGGGGACTACTCCTTTTATGGGGATCGCAATGGCTTTATTCGCTATATTCCTATCTATCATTTTAGAAATTTATAATTCTTCCGTTTTACTGGACGGAATTTTAACCAATTAGGTTTCTACTAACTAAAACTAGGAAGTCAGAGTTTTTCCATCCAAAAAAGCCTTTCTAGTTTAAGATCTACATTTCTAGATATTATGGTAGTTCGACTGCGGAATTTTTTTGTTTCGGTATCTCTGGAATATGAGTGTGTGACTTGTTAGAATTGATCCTATTGATAATACATAGAAAGGGCATGTTATCTCTATCAAGATGATTCTAATTCGTCAGATATTATTTATTCTAGTATCTGGAACACGAAATAGATAGAGTGGATCAAAAAAATGGAACTATGATTCATACTCACTATTAAGACCTCGCAACCAGACTGAAAAATTCAAGTAGTTCTTAAATAAAAATAAAAAATAAATTTTCTTCCTTCCAATTTTGTTTTCCCAAAAGACAACTTTTTTTCTCTCAATTTTGTCGAGTCATTACACTGATTCAATAAATGATTATCAAGCGGTTCTTATTCGAAGAACCCTTGCCTTTTGTTTAGCTTGAGACTAAATCATTGTGGCTCTAGTATGAATCTAAGGTTTTAATTGAACTGATTCATAGGATCTCAACAAGATAATTTCTATATTACGCATAAAAAAACAAATCCTTTATAGGGAAGAGAAAATTCAAGAAGCCTCTAATGACCAACATAAGGGAAAGGAAGAAAGAAAGACGCGCCAACTTGAGATTTTTTGGCATTATCATCACAAAGAAGATATTCCGGATTTTTCTTATTTGATATCTTCAAGGCAAATCGACCCAATTCAGTGGCTGATGAAGTTTTGAACCTTTTTTCTAATATTCGTTGAAAATTTTTCTGTTTCTGCTTGAGCCGTACGAGATGAAATTTTCATATACGACTCTTAGAGGGGGACTCGGGTTAGTTACCTATCTCAATAAAGTATATGATTGGTTTGAGGAACGTCTTGAGATTCAGGCAATTGCAGATGATATAACTAGTAAATATGTTCCTCCCCATGTCAACATATTTTATTGTTTAGGGGGAATTACACTTACTTGTTTTCTAGTACAAGTCGCTACCGGTTTTGCTATGACTTTTTACTACCGACCAACCGTTACAGAGGCTTTTTCCTCGGTTCAATACATAATGACCGAGGCCAACTTTGGTTGGTTAATCCGATCAGTTCATCGATGGTCAGCAAGTATGATGGTTTTAATGATGATCCTGCATGTATTTCGTGTGTATCTCACAGGGGGATTTAAAAAAACCCGTGAATTAACTTGGGTCACAGGTGTGGTTTTGGCTGTTTTGACTGCATCATTTGGTGTAACTGGCTATTCTTTGCCTTGGGATCAAATTGGCTATTGGGCAGTCAAAATTGTGACAGGTGTACCTGACGCCATTCCGGTAATAGGATCGCCTTTAGTGGAGTTATTACGCGGAAGTGCTAGTGTGGGCCAATCCACTTTGACTTGTTTTTATAGTTTACATACCTTTGTACTGCCTCTGCTTACTGCCGTATTTATGTTAATGCACTTTCCAATGATACGTAAGCAAGGTATTTCGGGTCCTTTATAGGGAAGGCATATCATAGAGAATTATAATTATCATATATCATATCGGGTAGGTTTTGGTATTTCATTGCTACAAGCATGGGTTATTGTAAAATAACACATGTCATTTGGATACTTCTCTTCAACTCCAAAGTATTTTTATACAATACAAATAGTTGAAGTTAATTTTACGAAAGAAAAAAGGCGGATTATGGGAGTGTGTGACTTGAATTATTGATTTGGCCATGCAGATAAAGAATTGGATCTGCCACATTAGAATTCACAACCAAAGGTGTCTCCGCATCCAATCAACATGTAAGTCCCCTACCTAGGAAGGATAGGCTGGTTCACTTGAGGAGAATATCTTCTATGATCAGACCGCAACCATGTCATCCATGAACAGGCTCCGTAAGATCCCATAGAGTAGAAATGGAATAAGTCATGTGACATGATCCAGTTCTCTATTTATTACACTTACCTTTTTATTATAGTATGGAAATGCATTCATTTTCTTTGCATCGATTGTGATCCGCAATACTATCGGAGTAAAAGAAGGGATCTAAGGAAGAATGTAGTCTAAACTTTTTGATGTTTTATTAGTAACAAGTAAATATTTTGTTTGGAGGTAAGAAACTTGCGATATTGAGGGGATAAATACCAACTAATCAAGAGACATGAGACAATCCACAAAGCAATTGATCATGATCAAATTTGTAAGCCCACTTGGATATTGAGCATTTACCCATAAGAATAGGATTATTTTCAATCAGTAGTTGTAGGTGCAACTTCGGAAAAGAGAATCTGATAAAGCTTTTCTTGCCTAGAGTCATTGAGTCATTATAAACCTTAATTCTATTAAGGATCTTCCGCGGTCTTATTTCTTTCACTCTTGCTCGAGCCGGATGATGATAAATTCTCATGTCCGATTCCTTTGGGGGATGGATCCTAAAGAGTTCACCTATCCCAATAACAAAGAAACCAGACTTAAATGATCCTGTATTAAGAGCTAAATTAGCTAAAGGGATGGGACATAATTATTACGGGGAACCCGCATGGCCCAATGATCTTTTATATATTTTTCCAGTAGTAATTCTAGGTACTATTGCATGTAATGTAGGTTTAGCGGTTCTCAAGCCAGCAATGATTGGTGAACCGGCAGATCCGTTTGCAACTCCTCTAGAAATATTACCCGAGTGGTACTTCTTTCCCGTGTTTCAAATACTCCGTACGGTACCCAATAAGTTATTGGGCGTTCTTTTAATGGTTTCTGTGCCAACAGGCTTATTGACAGTACCTTTTCTAGAGAATGTCAATAAATTCCAAAATCCATTTCGCCGCCCAGTAGCTATGACCTTTTTTTAATGGGACAATTGCATTTTTACCCCTAGTTGGTTCCTACCCACGGGTTTTGCCCTTACTTTTCGAGCTTGCTCAGTTTTGCCCTTACTTTTTCCATCAAGGTCCCTCGAATGCCCTTTGACCGTTTGGCCAAAACTTTGAAAATTCATAACTAATTCATATGAACTTGGAAAAATGCAAGTAAGATATCAAAATGTTCAGATAAACATTACCTTTATGTGCATATCATTTGCATTCAGGACAAAACCACCCTTTAAACTACCTGAGGTAACTAATATTATTAACATTATTAAAAATAAAAAGGTATAAACAATATTTTTTTCATGAATAAAAATCACATGCAAATGTAGGTGATGTTTTCTGAACATCCTGATATCTTATTTGCATTTTCTGAGTTCGTATCAACTTGTTATGAAGTTTCCAAATAATGGTCAAAGTCATTAGAACATTCTTAACAAGATGATACGAACTCAGAAAAATGCAAATAAGATATCTGGATGTTCAGAAACATCACCTACATTTGCATGTAATTTTTATTCATGAAAAACATATTGTTTATACCTTTTTATTTTTAATAATGTTAATAACATTAATTACTTCAGGTAGTTTAAACGGTGCTTTTGTCTTGAATGCAAATGATATGCACATAAAGGTAATGTTTATCTGAACATTTTGATATCTTATTTTCATTTTTCTGAATTCATATGAATTAGTTATGAATTTTTAAAGTTTTCGTCAAACGGTCAAAGGGCATTCAAGGGACCACGACGAAAAAAGTAAGGGCAAAACTGAGCAAGCTCGAAAAGTAAGGGCAAAACCCGTGCGTAGGAACCAACTAGGGGTAAAAATGCAATTGTCCCTTTTTTAATCGGTACTGTAGTAGCTCTTTGGTTAGGTATTGGTGCAACATTACCCATTGATAAATCATTAACTTTAGGTCTTTTTTAGATATTTTTTGATTCATTCAACCGTGAAGTACCATAGGTATCTAGGAAATAGTTACTTCCAAGTGAATCTTCCCTAGATACCTAAAATCCATTTTATTATGATCCATTTCGCGAAAATATAGATTGTACCAAAGATGCTAAATTATTTTCTTTCTATTCTAACTCGAAAAAGAAGAAGAAGAAAAATTGCAATGGATTTAAAACGAGAGTTTATTCTTAAGTAAATCAATTGGGAGATGCTTCTCTAGAGTGTCCCATATATGTTTTCTATCTTCCATACGAAAACTGTCAATTCTCAGAAGATCTTCTTCAGTCTTACTCAAAAGGTCCAATAGTGTATGTATATTGGCCCTTTTTAGACAATTATACGTTCTAGAAGTCAATTCTAATTGATCAATAAAAATAGAATTCAATGGAATTCCTTTTTTGTTTTTCTTTAGGTTAGTTAATCTTTTTTGAAAAGTAAAAAGGGGTGGAGTAAACCTGTTTTTATTTTCTTCGAAACTAGCGCCCTCTTCCTCCGCGTGTAGAAAAGGAAGAAATAAATCAATCAAATTACGAGAAGCCTCATAAAGTGCTTCCTTAGGGGTTAAACTTCCATTAGTCCACATTTCTAGAAAAAGTATCTCGTGTTTTTCATTTCCATTCCCACAAGAAAAAATACTATAATTCACATTTCGAACAGGCATGGATACAGCATCTATAGGATAACTTCCATCTTGATAGTTCTTTCTTAGTTCTGTCTGATATCCACGATCTCTCTTGATCTGTAAATCAATAGAGAAATCAATGGGCTCTGTCAAGTTAGCTATAGGTTGTGCCATATCAACGATTTCTACGGAAGGCGGTAAGATGATATCTTGAGCAGTTATGTATCTAGGACCTTTGACGCAAATGGATGCGTCTCTAACTCCATAGAGATTACTTCTCAATACAATTTCTTTCAAATTTAGTAAAATTTCTTGTACGGATTCTTCAATACCTACTATTGTAGAATACTCGTGCGGCACGCTCCCAAATTTTGCACGTGTGATACATGTTCCTTCTATTTCTCCAAGTAAAGCTCTTCGCAAGGCAATACCGACGGTGTCCGCTTGACCTTTTCTAAGCGGGGATAGAATGAAACGACCATAATAAAGGCGCTTACTATCTACTCTTGATTCAACACACTTCCACTGTAGTGTTTGAGTGGATCCTGCTACCTCCTCTCGAACCATAATAGACTAGTATTATTATTTTATCATTGAATCGTTTATTTCTCTTGAAATGAAAGTTGAAAGCGGGTTAATTCTTTTACAGACGTCTTTTTTTAGGCGGTCGACATCCATTATGCGGCATAGTTGTTACATCGCGTATACAACTTAATCGCACACCACTTTTAGCAATAGCTCGTAATGCGGCATCTCTTCCACTACCAGCGCCCTTTACCATAACTTCTGCTCGTTGCAAACCTACTGTACGAATAGCATCTACTCCTGTTCTTTGACCAGCATAGGGTGATGCTTTTCTTGAGCTTTTGAATCCACAAGTACCGGCCGAGGACCAAAAAACCACCCGACCTTGTGGGTCTGTAACAGTTATAATGGTATTGTTGAAACTAGCTTCAACATGAATAACCCCTTTTGTTATTCTACGTGCACTCTTCCGTAAACTAAAACGTGCATTCCTACGTAAACCAATACGCACTTTCTTACGTGAACCAATTTTTGGTTTAGCTTTTGCCAAATTTTATTATCTCATAAATATGAGTTAGAAATAAAAAAAGAAAAAAAAGATACAAAGATATCCGTTTCAGGGTAAAATAAACTCTTTACTTTAATTATTTTAAATGAAATTATTTTATTTGGAATTGGAACATTTCCGCGGGTACTTTTTTTACTTTTTAGAAAGTAAAGTTCTTTTTCGAAAGATTACCCCTCTCTTTGTTTATGCTTCGGATTAGAGCAAATGACTCTAATTCGTCCACGCCTACGAATCAGTCGACATTTTGTACAAATTTTACGAACGGAAGCTCTTATTTTCATATTTCCGTATCCTTTTTTAAACTATGAATCTAATCTTTTGGAAAAAAAAATAAGTCTCTTCGCTTGAATTTTAGAACTTAGAATTTATTACCCTAGAAAAAAAAGAAAAACCTAATCCTTTGAATCTTTGGTATCCTTCAAATCTTCACTATCCTTCAAATTTTCGCTATCCTTTGAGTCTTCGATACGCTTCGAATCCTTATGGGGAAGTCTATAAATTATACGTCCCTTGCTTGAATCATAACGACTTACTTCAATTTTGACCCTATCCCCCATCAGTATTCGTATAGAACTAGACCGTATCTTTCCTGAAATATAGCCTAGGATGATGGTGTCATTCTCTAGCCGAATGCGGAACATTCCATTGGGTAGGGCTTCCGTAACTAAACCTTCAAAAGTTACTTTTGCTTCTCTCGGGTTTTTTTTCTCTCCTATTTTTTTTCTGTCATATTTTTTCTCCTATTTTTCTATTTTTATTTTAAAAATAGGAAGGGCGAGATAGAATTCGAGCACTATAGGCGGGGCGATTACCATATATAACATAATTCTCCCCCAATTCTGTTTAGTCGAGCTTCTCGATCTGTCATTATTCCTCGAGAAGTAGAAAGAATAACAATTCCCATTCCACCCAAAACTTTAGGAATTCCTCAATTGATAGTTGGTATAAATTCGTAAGCCGGGTCGGCTGATACGCTTTAAAAAGGTTCTTGTTCTATATATTCCTTTTCTAGTCTTTCTCTTTTGATGTCACAAAGTTGAAACCAAGAAATATCTGTTACGTTCCTGATGTTTCCGAACACTTTCAATAAAACCCTCTCGTAGAAGTATTTTAACAATGTTTTCGGTAATATTTGTAGATACTACTCGAACTGTTCCTTTTTGTGACGCCCGGATAATCAAGCTACAGTAAACCTCTGCTAATGATGCCACATCACCAGAGTTACTCTTGTTAATCTCGCGTTAGTTCGAAACCGATTCAAATTCAAATTCAAAAGAAAAGCAAACAACAAAAGTTTTCAAAAAATTAAAACTAAAATGTTCGGGTTGTTTCAAATAAATCGTAAGCAATTATGGTGGAGAAACCAAACTTTTATATAATGCTTAAATTAACTATAAGGATTTAAACAGTAGCAAAAACAATTAATTAAATGCCTTTTACTAATAATAAATTACTAAACTATTTTATTTTGTCACCAAACTTTTTGTGGCATTGGGGTATTTTGTAACACTAATTTAGGTACTACTTGTATATTTTAGAAAACAAAAATATATACCAAATAAATAGAAAATAATAAATAGAAAACAAATAAGAACAAAACAAAAGGGCCCCCCCCCCACCGCTGGGCCTCGGCCCAGCTGGCCATCCAACCAGGCCGGCCCACCTAACCCTTGCTTAACCCCTGCCTCCCCTGTGACCTAGCCACTACCCAGTCGCCCCCCCGATCCCCTTCTCCCCTCCCCGTGCGATCTGGATCGGGCGCACGCCCTGCCCCCGACGCGGTCGCCCCCGCCCTCGCCCGGAGCCTCCGTCGGCGCTCACCGCCGCCGCCTCGTCAGGCCACCACCTCGCCGGTGTCGGTGCCGCCTCACCAGACCGCCACCTCGCCCTTGCCACCCCGCCCAGGGCTACCTCACCGCCGTGCCGCCGTCCCCAACGCCCTAGGACCGCCTTGCCGTCGCCGTTCGCCGGAACCGCGTCCTCGACCTCCCCCTCGACGGACTCCGTCAACCCTCGCTGCCCGTACCCCTGCATCGGGGGTGAGCCCCTTCCCCCCCTCCCGCTACTTTCCTCGCACACACTCGTCGCCCGTGCGTGGCCACGCGCCCGCGCTGTCCCCGTCGCGGTCACCATCCCCTCCTAGCTCCAGCGCGCGCACCGCACCAGCCGTCCCCGCGTCGTCCCGCTCCTCGCGCCCACCATCGCGGTGCCCGCCCGCCTGCCTCGCGCCCCAGCCACTGCCGTCCGCGGCCACCTCCACCCGCGCCCGACCTCGGCAACCGCCGCGCCTGCCTTACTCCTCGCACCGGCCGCGGCCTCGCCTAGCGCCGCCCTTGGCCGCCGGCGCCCTGCTGCTGGCCTGGGCAAGGGCCCCGATGGGCTGGCGCCCGTCGCCCGTATCCCCCTCGCCCGTTCGGGCTGTGCCCGTAGCCCACACCCGCTATGGCTCCTCCTGAGCCACTGACTAAGGGGCCCCACGCCCCTGAGAACAAAAAAAAGGAATTAAAAAAATAATAATAATAATAATAATATATTAAAAATAATTAATTAATTAAAGAATTAATTAACCTAATTAAATTTTGATTAATTAAACTAATCTAATAACTAAACTAATTAAACTGTTAGTTAATTAATTATTCAGTCAATGACAGGTGGGTCCCGCACGTTAGTTTGACCCAGTCAACGCCCTGTTGACTGCTGATGTCATGCTGACGTCTTGATGACGTCAGCAGGCACTATTCTGGATAATGTTGAATTAAATAAATTAAATAAATTCTAAAATGTTTTAAAACTTTAGAAAATCATATAAAATAAACCGTAGCTCAGATGAAAATACTTTCTACATGAAAGTTGCTCAGAACGACGAGACGAATCCGGATATGCAGCCCGTTCGTCTGCCACACATCCGTAGCATAGCAAACCTGTAACATTTCACCTCCGGTTCATCTGTCCGAAAACGCGAAACACCGGGGATACTTTCCCGGATGTTCCCCCCTTCGCCGGTACCACCTACTATCGCGTTAGGACACACCTCGCACTGCTCATTGTCATGTCACGCATCGTCATGTTTATGTTTGCATTGTATTTACTGTTTCTTCCCCCTCTTCTCTCCGGTAGACTACGAGACCGACACTGCTGCTGCCCAGTTCGACTACGGAGTCGACGACCCCTCCTACTTGCCAGAGCAACCAGGCAAGCCCCCCCCCCTTGATCACCAGATATCGCCTATTCTTCTCTATACTGCTTGCATTAGAGTAGTGTAGCATGTTACTGCTTTCCGATATCCTATCCTGATGCATAGCCTATCCTTGCTACTACTGTTGTTACCTTTACCTGCAATCCTACATGCTTAGTATAGGATGCTAGTTTTCCATCAGTGGCCCTACATTCTCGTCCGTCTGCTGTGCTATACTATCGGGTCGCGATCACCTGGGCGGTGATCACGGGTATATACTTATATACTATATACATGACACATGTGATGACTAAAGTCGGGTCGGCTCGTAGGAGTACCCGCAAGTGGATCTTTGTGGCGGAGCGACAGGGCAGGTTGAGACCGCCTAGGTGAGAGGTGGGCCTGGCCCTGGTCGGCGTTCGCGGATACTTAACACGCTTAACGAGATCTTGGTATTTGATCTGAGTCTGGCCATTTGGTCTATACGCACTAGCCATCTACGCGGGAGTAGTTATGGGTATCCTGGCGTCGTGGTATCAGCCGAAGCCTTCGTGACGTCAGCGACTGAGTGGCGCGCGCCGGATTGGACTGGAACGCCACTAGGCTAGGTCTGCTTCCGGCCGCGTACGCAACGTGCAGGTGTGCATAGGGCGATGGGCCCAGACCCCTGCGCGCATAGGGTTAGACCGGCGTGCTGACCTCTCTGTTGTGCTTAGGTGGGGCTGCGACGCGTTGATCTTACGAGGCCGGGCATGACCCAGAAAAGTGTGTCCGGCCAAATGGGATCGAGCGTGTTGGGTTATGTGGTGCACCCCTGCAGGGAAGTTTATCTATTCGAATAGCCGTGTCCCTCGGTAAAAGGACGACCCGGAGTTGTACCTTGACCTTATGACAACTAGAACCGGATACTGAATAAAATACACCCTTCCAAGTGCCAGATACAACCCGGTGATCGCTCTCTAACAGGGCGACGAGGAGGGGATCGCCGGGTAGGATTATGCTATGCGATGCTACTTGGAGGACTTCAATCTACTCTCTTCTACATGCTGCAAGATGGAGATGTCCAGAAGCGTAGTCTTCGACAGGACTAGCTATCCCCCTTTTATTCTGGCATTCTGCAGTTCAGTCCACTGATATGGCCCTTTACACATATACCCATGCATATGTAGTGTAGCTCCTTGCTTGCGAGTACTTTGGATGAGTACTCACGGTTGCTTTTCTCCCTCTTTTCCCTTTTTCTATACCGGATTGTCGCAACCAGATGCTAGAGTCCAGGAGCTAGAGATCCCGAGGATGATTCTACATGGAGTTCGGCTTCGAGGAGTAGTTAGGAGGTCCCAGGCAGGAGGCCTTGCCTTTTCGATCGTTGCTACTTTTGTGCTAGCCTTCTTAAGGCAAACTTGTTTAACTTATGTCTGTACTCAGATATTGTTGCTTCCGCTGACTCGTCTATGATCGAGCAGTTGTATTCGAGCCCTCGAGGCCCCTGGCTTGTATTATGATGCTTGTATGACTTATTTATGTTGTAGAGTTGTGTTGTGATATCTTCCCGTGAATCCCTGATCTTGATCGTACACATTTGCGTGCATGATTAGTGTACGGTCAAATCGGGGGCGTCACACTTTTTTATTCATGTCCGCATTTCTTATAGAGGTTAGTAAATCAGCAATAGTGTCCTTGCCCATAAGACTCTAATTCTAGGTTCCTCCTAATTTTTCTATAATCAACATGTTTTCTTTTTTTTCATTTTGGATTTTAAAACATATACGTAAAACACAATCTACTAAATTAATTCTTTGGTCTCAATTTCGCCTACTAGTATTTATAATACTTCAGGAGCTAATGAAACTATTTTGGTAAAATTCAATTCTCTCAATTCCTCGGCAATCGCGCCAAAAACTCGAGTTCCTTTTGGATTGCCTTTTTGATCAATTATAACCGCAGCATTGTCATCATAGCGGATTATTATACCGTCTTCGCATTTGAACTCTTTACATGTATGTACAATTACAGCTCGAATTACTTTGGATCTTTCTAGAGGCATTTGGGGCAATGCGTCTTTGATTACAGCAACAATAACATCACCAATACGAGCATATCGCTGATTACCAGCAGCTCCTATGACTCGAATACACATCAATTTTTGAGCTCCACTATTATCTACTACATTTAAAAGGGTCTGAGGTTGAATCATATTATTTTTTATTTTGATTTCAATTTGTTATTTCCATGCAAAAGGATGAAAGAAATATTGTCTTTCCAGAAAGAAAAACTGGGCATTTTTTTTATCTTCCATACCCCTTTTAGGGTTCTATATCTCTAATCGAATAAATTGACTTCGTATGGGCATTTTACTGGCAGCTATGGAGATAGCTGCTCTAGCTGCAGTTTCAGATACTCCCCCCATTTCATAAAGTATACGACCAGGTTTAACAACGGATACCCAATATTCGGGGGACCCCTTTCCCGAGCCCATACGTGTTTCCGTGGGTCTTAGTGTAACCGGTTTGTTGGGAAATATACGTACCCATATTTTTCCACCACGACGTGCATATCGTGTTATTGCTCTTCGTCCTGCTTCCATCTGTCTCGCCGTGATCCAAGCGGGTTCAAGTGCTTGAAGAGCATATCTACCAAAACAAATACGATTGCCTCGGCAGGATTTTCCTTTCATTCTTCCTCTATGTTGTTTGCTAAATCTGGTTCTTTTGGGGTTATAGTCGATGGTTCTCTTTCTTAGTTCCATCTCTACTGCAAAACTGGACATGAGAGTTTCTTCTCATCCAGCTCCTCGCGAATGGAATGAGAAAGCATGTAAATTTCTCTAATTCATAATATTCAAAAAATATTACGGTACGGATAGATACACATTAATAGATAATAGAAAAAGTTCGGTTTTTTATATTGAATTTGTTAAAACAGAAAAATATAATATATGGTCAAAAAAGAAGATCTAGAATATATCCAGATGTGTGTGTATATTTATCTAAATTCTATATTTATAGATAATGTAATCCTTCTTAAAAAAATCCTTATTTTTACTCTTATTGAATCGCGGTAAAGTATTCTAATTCAATAAGAATTTCGCGGGCGAATATTTACTCTTTGCTGTCTTATTTGTTAATTTATAAACTTACCAAATAAGACAATTTTTTTGGTTTGTTCCGCCATCCCACCCAATGAAGTGTTAGGATTCTTTTCAATAAAATCCTATGGAATCATAGGTTCTGTCGTTCCCACTGCTTCTCCTTGAATGGTTAGGTTTGAATCCCGCAACGGAGCTTCCAAAGAATTTCTTTCCGAGTTAATTTTCTCAGTTTTATTAACCCGGGCGGCTCTTTATTATTGCTTTAAATTTGTAGTTCTTGTTTCAAGTTACAATTTTTAATTCTCTATTATTTTTATTATATTGATGCTTTATCACATTTCCTTTTATGATGTAATTCATAGACCATACATAGTGGAATCCTATATCTTATTTATTTCCTCTTCCTTCTTTCTATCATCCCTCCCTTTATCCACATCCCTTTAGTTTTGCTTCACAACCTAGAATCCCTTTTCTTTTTTAGAGAAAAAATTGCAGTTGCTACAAGTATATGACACATCTACTCATTTATGATAGAGGTATTTATTCATATAGTGACTGTTTCTTAGTTAGGAGCTCGACAATACGAAGCAATAGGTTGGTTATTAGTTAATTTTCTATAATTACTAAGTTTTTTTCTTAAAAAAAGAAAAAATAACGAGTCACACACTAAGCATAGCAATTATATTAAATGATTTATCAATTTTCATTAAATCTTATAGAAAGAGGTATAATTTCTTCTTTTGCAGGGATTTCAGGAAAAAAGTCTCTTGTCATTTTTTATTCTATCAATGGACAGAATCCGAAGACAAGATTACTTATTCTTCGTCTACGAATATCCAAATTTTTACACCTAATACTCCATAGATAGTCCGAATTGGATAGCAGCAATAATCAATTTTAGCGCGAATTGTTTGGAGGGGAAGTCTACCCTTTTTAATAGATTCGGCGCGTGCAATTTCTTTTCCTCCGAGACGACCCACAATTTTTACTTTTACTCCCCTTAGATCTGTTTTTTTAGTTAATTCAATGGCTTTTTTCATTGCCTTTCGGAATGAAACTCTATTTTTTAATTGGAATGCTATATATTCTGCAAGAATGTTAGGCTGTCTATAAGGTTCTTTAACTTTTTCGATAGAAATATTAAATCTCTGGTTACAGAGTTAATTTCCTTTTGTAGATCTTTCTCTAATTCTTCGATTGCTCCTTTTTTCTTTAATAAATTTGGGAATCCAATATGGATTATGACGTGGATCGTATCGATTTCTTTTTGGATTTCTATATGTGTAATTACTTCGGAACTTGAACCTGAGTCCATTTTTCTATTATGTGTAATTACTTCGGAACTTGAGTCTGATTCTATTTTTCTATTCGAGCCCTTTTTCCTATTCTTTTGTATATAGTTCTTGATACAATCCCTTATTTTTTTATCTTCCTGTAGACCTTCAGAATAATTTTTTGGTTGTGCGAACCAAAAGGAATGGTGTTTTTGGGTTGTACCAAGTCTGAAACCGAGTGGATTTATTTTTTGTCCCATATTTTTCAATTCTATATTTTTTTACTGGGAATCGAAATCTTAGATGGATCTAAAGGTTATTTAGATTTCTTTACTATATTTAGTACAATTGTTATATGACACATGCTTTTTTATGGGGAAACTACGTCCTCGAGCTCGAGGTCTGAATTTCTTCATAATAGTACTCCTACTGACTTCGGCTTTAGTAATAAATAAATTCGCTTTGTCGAAATCCCTATAATGAGTAGCATTTGCGGCTGCCGAATAAACCAACTTTAAGATGGGATAAGATGCTCGATAGGGCATGAGGTTCAGTATCATAACAGTTTCCTCGTAGTAACGCCAGCGAATCTCGTCAAGAACTCTTTGTGCTTTGAAAACAGACATAGGGATACGTTTTTGTGCTTTGAAAACTCTCTCGAACTTAGGTAGACGATCGGTTGGAACTTTCCTTGCGAGTTTCCTTAGCCCACTTTTCTTCTTCTTTATCCTAGGGATATACTTTACTAGTTTGAAACTTGTCATAAATAAGG